>NW_008339573.1:403577-436476 GCF_000622305.1 Nannospalax galili
ACCATGATAAACTGGAAGCTATTGATGAAACCATATAGCTTCCAACTTTAATCAATAAATAACAAACCATAAGGCAAATTATCAACTTATTATCAAATTATCAATGACTATTTAGTGATGATTTAAGAAAAAAGATTGGTGAGGCTGGAGAGACGGCTCAGCAGTTAAGAGCAGTGGCCGCTCTTGCAGAGGGCCCAGGTTCAATTCCCAGCACCCACATGGCAACTAACTAACAACTGTCTGTAACTCCTATCTAAAGGATCCAACACCCTCTTCTGAATACCGTAGGCATCAGTGCACTTACATGCAGGCAGTGCATTCATACACATAAAATAAAAATAATAGATAAAATATTTAAAAGAGTTCTTAGATATAATACTAGACTCATTCAAAAAATGAAAAATGTGATAAATTAGACTTGATCAAAGTCAAAATTTTTGTTAAGAAATTGTTAAGGAACTAAAAAGAAGACACAAACAGAAAGTCATTTGCAAACCACATATTTGACAAAGGACTTGTACCCAGAATACATAAAGAACTCTCAATACTCATCAGTAAAGTCAACCCAATAAAAGATAAAAGATTTGAAAAGACATTTAATCAAAAATACACAGATGGCAGATAAGCACGTGAGAATGCTCAACATCCTTAGTTAGGGAAATGCACATAAAACCATGGTGAGATACCACTGCATACCTATTAAAGTGACTAAAGAAAAAAAAAACCCAAACACAGCCTGGGGATGCCATGTGCAGAGGAGGAAACAGAACAGCTGGACTCTCACCCACTGCTGGGGGAATTCAAAATGGCACAGCTGATAGCAAACAGTTTGGGAGTCTCTTACAGTTTAACATATATTTATTATAGAACACAATCCTAGGCATTTGGGATAAGCAAAATCCTGTTTATACAAAAGCCCCTTGTGCTGGATAGCTTTAGTGTCAACTTGACACACCTAGGTTGAGGGAGCCTCAATTGGGGAATTGCCTTCATTGGACTGGCCTGTAGCCATGTCCACGGGGCACCTTCTTGATTGTTGAGTGATGTGGGAGGGCCCAGCCCACTGTGGGTGGTGCCACCCCTGGGCAGGTGGGCCTCTGTTGCATAAGAAAGCAGGCTGAGCAGGGGCCAGGGGAGCAAGCCAGTAAGCAGCGTTCCTCCATGGCCTGTGCTCCAGCTCCTGCCTCCAGGTTCCTGCCCTGAGTTCCTACCTTGGGCTCCCTGATGAACTATGACCTGGGAGATGTAAGACAAATAAACCCTTTCCTCCCCAAATTGGTAGTGGTCAGAGTATTTTGTCATAGCAGTGAAGAAACAAACTAAGACAGAAATTGGTACCAGGAGTGGGGTATTGCTGTGACAGACCTGACCTCAGTGTTTTTGGGAGGACTGTGGAAGTGTTTGGAACTGTAGGCTGGAAAAGCCATTGCGCACTTAGAGTTTGTTGCTGTGGAGCTTGGAACAGCTATGTTGAAAGAGTTGTGGACAATGGAGGCCTGGCTTGTGAAGCTTCACAGGGAAGTGGAGACTATCAAGGGCTGTTCGTGTGAGATTTTGAATTGAGAATTTGTGGATTCTGGTCAGCTGAAGCTGAAGAATCAGCTGTGATTAAGAACAGACCAGAACCTGAAGCAAAACCTTTGCTTTACTGGGACAATTGATGCTGGTTAGCTGGGGCTGAAAAGTCAGCTGTAAGTAACAAGAGACCAGCATCACTGAGGTGAAGTCTTCTGGGAGGTATTTCCTCAGGGTCAGCACATGGAGGGGACCCAAGCCTCTATCTCAAGCTGGAAGCAGGACTTGGTAATGTGTAAGAGTCTCCTGCATGGTTCTGGTGTTGAAAGTGTGAAGGGGTCACAGAGAGCAGCTGAGGCTTAGCACTCTGAGAGGCCAGGAAAGGCCATAGGTGAAAGTGCAGCTTCAGTTGCAGTTAAGACCCCAGGATTGAAGGGGTCATGGAAAGAATCTGAGACTTTGCACCCCAAGAGGCAAGAAGCTATTGGTGAAGGTGTAGACTGAGTTTCAGTGGAGACCCCAGCTTTTTGGAGATGCGGGGACCATGGGATGACCACCAAGGACAGCAGTAGGTGTGGAATGGAGCTGGCCTGGGTCTGTGAGACAAGCTAAATGTACTGTGGATGGCAGAGTCAGAGAAGTGGAGCTGCCAGTACCCTTTGGAGCCCAGCAGATCGTGAGTGAATGAATCCCAGATGTCCAGCCTGGAGCTGCTTTGCTGGACTTTGGTTTTGCTTAGGTGTGCCCGATTCTTCCCTTTGAAATAAGACAGTACTTGTTTTGGATTTTAGCAAGCCAGTGAGCAGTGTTCCTCCATGGCTTGTGCTCCAGCTCCTGCCTCTAGGTTCTTGCCCTGAGTTCCTACCTTGGGATCCCTGATGAACTGTGACCTGGGAGATGTAAGACAAATAAACCCTTTCCTCCCCAAATTGGTAGTGGTCAGAGTATTTTGTCACAGCAATGAAGAAACAAACTAAGACACCCCTGTTCAAAGTGCCTATATAAACTTTATTTATGGAAAGCAAAGCAACGCTCAAAACAGCTCAAACACCATGGGAAGAATGAATGAGCAAACAACAGTGCGTCCTTCTAATGGAATACTACTTGCAGCTGACAGAAATGCACTCAAGTATGTAGCCCCTCAAAGGCTAAGAATTGGGGTATTCTGTTTATATGAGGAGGCAGCACTAGAGGGAAAGGGTTTTCCAGAACTTAGGGTGGGAATATGTTTGGACTACCTTGGGGTAACAAAGGTGTGTGTGTATAACTTTCCTTTCTTGGTTGTAACATGGGTTATGAGACTGCATTTGTCAAAAATCCTAAGTATACATCAGAAAGAGTAGATTTTACTACATGAAAGTTCCATCATAAATTTTTAAAAAGTAAAAAAGCAAAACAAGCAAAGCGCTTCAGAGAATTCCTCCTTCCCCGATGACTGTATTCCTGTCTGCTCTGGAGGCACATCCACTGTGTTGGTGACTGCACAGTATGGTGACCCTACTCTGTTCTTCCTAACTCCACATTCACAACATACATCATGGCTTGGAATCTTAGGTGGTGGCAGAATTTGCACCAGGGAAATTGGGACACACTCCAAATGGAAGCTTGACTTGCTGTTTTGTTGATGGTCTAGATTTAAGAAACTCATGACATTAGACTTGATGGCTCATGCATATAATCGTGACACTTGGAGAGTCAGGAAGATTGCTGGAAGTTTGAGGCCAGCTTGGACTGCAGTGTGAGTGCCAGGCTAGCTTGAGCTACAGAGTAAGATTCTGTCTCAACCACAAACACCCCCCCACACACAAAAAGGGGGATGAAGAAAATACTGAACGTGTATGTTTCATATAGCAATGCCATTGTCAGTACACAGAGCAAGCAGGGACTCCATCCAGTATTGACAACTGCTGCTGACCCAGCAATGGAGTCACTCATTGATCAACAGGTATATATGTCTCTAGCATGTTTTGTTTTGCTTCCATCTCCTTAAGGTAAGCAAAAGTACAGGCAGCATTCATGTCAGAACTAGACTTGATGGGGGCAACCATAGGTTGGCTGTGGCTACAAGAGTGCAGTAAAATGAGTGAAGAATCAGCTGTAAGCATCACCCAGGTGGAATTTACGAGAGGACTGCATTTTCTAATATTTGTGCTGCGATTCCTTTAGAGCAATGAAAGTATGATGAAGGAGCCTGTGTGGAGGTGCATCCTCTCTTGGCCCCACCCTTGAAAACCTGTTGCTGAACATCTAGCAGCAGTCAGTGCTTGAGACTTACAGGTCTGGCATTGTCATGCATGACTGGACACACAGGGAAGAGTTGGGGCTTAGATCTGAGCCCTGCACCATGGCAGGCAGTGCCACTGGTCATGAAAATGAGCTGAAAATGGAGGAGCATGAATCTGCGACGCCAGATAGTATGCCAGAGGGGTGCCACTGGCACTCTAGACTGCTAAGGCTCTGGGTGGGGGTGGGGCGCTAGAAGGGATGGTCGGAACCTGGGAGTTATTGGAGGGACTGGATCTTGAAGCTGGTGTTGGGCCACTTGCTGCCATGTGACTTGGAAGAGGGACTTTGCTGTCTCATCTACTTCCTTAGTTGGAAGGTTGGGGGCAGTGAGACACTTCCCACATTGCAGAGATGATGTGGCTGGTATGCTAAGGGCTGGATAGCCACAGCAGATCCTCCCTTTTTGGGGAGGAGGTCCTGCCTAAGTAGAAGGTCCAGCAGGTTGGGGCCGGAAGCTGTGTAATGAGTGCTACAGAGGTGAGATGGGGACCTGGGCATGAAAGCTAGTGGGGTGGTTACGAAGGGCAAAGTCAGCCTGGGAAAGGCACAGACAGACACCCAACAGGAGGTGCAGGTGGTTGGGGAGTGTCTGAGGACAGGCAAGAACAATGTGACAGACTGAAGAGGAACTTGGTGTTTGTAGTTGTCTCATGCAAGTCTCACCTGGGTGTCAAACAATGTGACAGACTGAAGAGGAACTTGGTGTTTGTAGTTGTCTCATGCAAGTCTCACCTGGGTGTCAATGATCTGTGCTCCTCAGAGGAACATGTCTGTCTTGATCCAACCAGAAGCATCAGGATGGGTTAGTCTCTTGGGGGGTGACAAAAGGGCAGGAACCAACATCTGGAGTAGGGAGTAAGTCAAGCCTTCCTCTCATGTGCTACCTGGATGCACTACACTAGATTATCTGAGTGTTTCAAGATTTTGGTCACGGCCTCCTCAGGTGCCAGGGTTTTTTAAAATTTTTTTTTTCTTTCAACCTAGCCAAGGCCATATCTGGAGAGGAAGTTAACAGATATGAGTGAGCAGTGTATGGGTGCAGATGATGGGGCCCCAGTCCTAGACATAGAAGACACAAGGTGGCAAGTGTGCAGCCTGATAAAGGGCTTTATGCAGAGGCTTGGCTTGATCAGATGTATGTGGTCATGGGGCTGATATGCAGGGATGCAGGTGAGGCGAGGCCTTGGCCTCTGCTGCGGGGAAGTAGCTGGCTGAGAGCTGGAAGACTGAATAGGGACTGGGGACTTGGCCCGAGTGCAGGGCAGTGGACCTGCCCCTAGACTGAATTTGGAGCACAAACCTTAGGAACAGTTTTCCTATGACAAACTGATGGTGATAAAAACTACAAGAAAGAGTGCTGGGTGTAGTGGCACATGCCTTTAACCCCAGCACTCTGGGGAGGCAGAGGCAGATGGATCTCTGTCAGATTGAGTCCTGCCTGGTCTACATAGTAAGTAGGAAAAAACAGCAGGAAAAATGGTGAGCTCAATGCAGTGGTATAAAGAGGGCAGGTAAGGATATGTTAGACTGATAGGGAACACGGCTATCTGGGAAGTGCACCCTAGCCAGGAACTGCCAGCATCCAGGCAAAGGCAGGATGTGCCTGGCAGGTTCAAGGAGACAGGAGCAGCATGTTGAAGAATGGGGAGAAGCAGCAGGAGGGGACAAGAGGCCACAGCCATTACTGACTTCGGTTTTTGTGAACATGGAAGCCACTTGCAGGTCTGTGCTCAGGGGAAGACTACAGCTCGCTTGGACAGGGATGACTGGCTGCTGTGGCAGAAGGTGAAGGAAGGGTGCTGCTGACTGCGGGGGGGGGGTCTACCTACTGGAACTCACCCACAAGTCACTGCCATCAGCATAGTACAGGAGCAGTAATGGGGAATGGCTTTCTAGGACGGGTTTGAAGAAAGCACTGGCTCAGTCCAGGGAAGCTACTATGTCGTGAGCTCCTCTATGGAAGGGCCCATAAAAGAAATGAGGACTGCTGGTGGCACACTGAGCAAGCTTTGGAAGCACATCAGCCCATCAAACCTGACCTCAGCCTCAGCTATGACTTCATGACCTTCAGACACTATAAGACAGCTGCTAAGTTTGGCAATCTGCTATAGTACTAGACTGCCAAGGTGACTTAGGCCAGGGGATAGTATGCAAAGGTGATGACAAGTAGTGAGACCTTCCATACATTTAAATGTGGCTTCAATTTTTTGGTATTTGGCCAGAAACATGAGGTGACTGTTAGTGCCAGTTAGTGAAGTGGGGAAACAGCAGGAGCGGCGCTTTGGGCACGAGTAGCAGAGAACAGGGATACCAAGTGCACTCTGGCCAGGTTGAGCATACAAGAGCACCCAAGCAGAGGCAGTTAGGTATGAAATCAGAGTTCCAAAGGCAAACCATCATTGACCATGTAAAGGTAAGATCAGAAAAGTGACACAGAGAAGGGACAAGGTTCAGGTGCTAGAGGAGCAGCTCCAGGAAGGAAGGCAGAAAAACAGAGGGAGGCACCGTGGCCAGAAGTGTGTTCAGGAAGTGTCTTCCTCACTCATGAAGAAGTTGGTAAAATGGTGACCAAGAGCTAGTCTGCTTGACCATGTGGAAGGCCATCACCTTGAGAAGGGGACAGCAGTAGAGTAGGTGAGGTAAGAGCTAACTGAAATGGCAGAGAGAATTGCAGCTAGTAAGGTGACAATGGCTATAGCCATGCTGGGAGGGACAAGAGCCAAGACCAGAGAATGGAGCTGCTATCTTCATGTCAAGATTGAAGGCTGATGGGAATTCTTGAGGTAGAGAAGTGGGTTAGGTCACTGAACAGCACCTGACCCTGCCTGGTGGGCTGCCTCCCTCACTAGGTAACTTTCCTGAGGGTAGTGGGGAAGGACCAGAGCAAGGCAAACATTATACCAAGTCCATGACTCTTCTTGAAGGCAAAGAAATGACTTCCGCTGCTTAGACTTGGTTTCATGGTGGACTTTATTGGGAAAAATTAGTGTAAAAAACATTCTGATTCATAAAATTAAATAAGACAGTAAAATTATACCTTGTAGCTATAGTAATCGCTATGGTAATCACAAATAAAGTCTAAATTATTGCCTAAGCAAACACTATTCTGACAGGCTTCTGTTGCCAGCCCAGAGGCAGGAAACACTGTGATTATTAAAAGTGCGCCCAATGACGAATTTGCACTTGAAGCTGGAAGGGAAAAGGTATGTTCTGATTACAGCATCACAACATTCTAGCCTGAAAAAAGCAACTTTATTAATGTCCTGCAGCAGAGTACATTAGGAATTGTAGCCATGCATTATAATTCCCATTTCATTTCATAAAGAGAGTAATCAGTTTTCTTCACGATACATTATATTGTATTGTTTCATATGGTTTATTCCTCAGAAGAGCTTTCTGGTACCTTCCTCTTCCAGAGACTGTAAGATGCCCAGGCAGCTTACTCTGGGTCATCCTTGGTCATTTAACCCCACACTGCCCAATATCAGGGCTGAAGGCAGCCACTCTCCTCAAACGCTCACCCCTACCTAGTGAACAGGCATCCCAACCTGGCCAACAGTATGACTAAGAAGTTAATATGCGATTCTCTTTGGTTATGGAATTTTTATTTTCACTTAAGCTTATAAAAAATATAGCTAGAAATATACTTCTGAATTCTAAAAGCATTTGTTTGTTAAAACCAACATTAACACAAACATGTCCTCACAAAATTCACCTCTTGGTTGGGTTCAAAATCTGCCTAAGTCCCTAAGGAGTATCAGGTGTTCTCTACTTAGCAAATACATTTGAATGAAGCAGTGACTGATCTCCAGGAGCCACAAGGTGCGAGCAGGCTTAGATGCTGTCCATGGCTTTGAACTCGCTGAGAGCCTGCACAGGGTTCACATGCTTCTTCTGAGATGCTCGCTTAATCTTGGTCTGTGTCTCATCCTGCTTCTCTCTCTTCACCAAGGGCTTCTTCTCAGGTGCCTTCATCTTCCATGACACAGCAGGAAGGTTGAGGGAAGCCATGCCCTGAGACTTCTGGTATTTGGTAGAGGCCACATAGGATGCCTTCACTGTCTGCACCACAGCATTCATCAAGTTCTTGGCTGCCTGGATCAGGGACATGGCGCTGTCCACCTACAAGTGACAGATGGAGTGGTGAAGAATTGGGCCATACCAGCCAGGGCCTCTACCACCTCAAAAATGGGCAGGGGAGGGCCATGGTGGCACCATGTAGTAGCCTTGCTACTGATTAGCTCTCTCAATGGCTGTTCTTGTCCACAGCCTGCAAACACTTGCCTTTGAGAAGGGGGTGACAACACGTGCGTGCGCGCGTGCACACACGCACACGCGCGCACACACACACACACACACATGGTATAATCACCTTGCCACCACCATCCCTCAAGTTTTCACTCACAAATATTAGAGATGGGCTGGTATTTTTCTTGAAGGTGGTGTTGGATAACTCCAGAGCTGGAGCACTGGCTCCATTAATAGCCACAGAGAAGACTATGAAGCCAGGCCGTTCCTGCTCAACACAGAGCCCCTATGCTTTCAGGTATGAGGTCTTATCCTCTCACCTAGAGACTGTGGAGAATTGTTCTCTACAGACCTGGGGTAGCAACTAGGGAAATATCTTCCTTCTTTTGCCCATGTGACCTGATCATAGATACAACATGGGTAGAAACTTTGTGAAAGGAGTTTCTACAGGCCACTTTGTAATTTCTGAGCAGCTTCATTCCTCTCTGGGGGAAGAAAAAACAGGGAGGATAAAAATACTTTTCCCCAGAGAATCTAGTTAAGGGAAGAGACCAGGCCTGGTAACAGTTCCAGCTGTCACCAACCATACCATGCTAAAAAGAGCTGCAATTCAGTAGATAGAGAAGATGTATGGCCTGAGGGCTCCAGGAACCAAGATGGACCTTGCCATTTCTGTTCCACACACTTTCCCCATTTGGGGTAGATGGAGCAAAAGCCTACTTTCATTGCAGACATAGCTCAGCCAATTCCCTCTGACCACCACGTCTCACTGCTAACACTTACCCCAGAGACAACAAGCTCTCCACCAAGGTTCTGTACTTCCGCCTTGACTTTGCTGCAGATGTTGAGCTGGTGGCAGTAGAGGGCGATACGCTGCAGGTAGGCCAGCAGGTCCTGCTTGCAGGCTGAGTCTGGGCACTGATGGGACAGACAACACAGTTAGCACTAATAACACCAGGCCTAGCTCAGACAACCTCCTGCTCCCAGGGCTATTCCTTAAAGGCTCCCTGGAGCACAAACATACTTGCTCTCTTCTTAAAGGAGCAAAGAGCTAGAGGGATAAAGTGTCCTATTCCTAAAGCTACTACATCTCCGGCAGGTCACTCTGAAGCCTGGTCTGTGTTGCATACCATGGGGTATGCAGTGAATACTTTTCTGAGCCTCCCAGTAACTCCATGAGAGAAGAGACCACTACTGCCAAGGAGTCTACCTCAGACCTTTCAGCAAGGATAAGCCCATGCCCCTACAAGGTGAGAGAAAGCCTTGGGAACAAAGGCCTGATTATGCAGAAAAGTCAGAATGCTTTGAGCTATGTAAATTAACCATCCAAGAAAGCTCTTCTGCCCTGAGGCACTCTATCTGCTCAGCTGCAATGGACAAGATAAAACACCTGATGACAGGAGACATTCACTTTAAGCAAAGATAGAAGATGCATGATTAAACTGAAGAGTGGGCCCTGCCCAGTGCCCATCTTGCTGCCAAAGCCCTGCTGTTCTCCAGTGTTTACAATAGACATTTTCTTCTAGTGAGGTGGGGGCCAAAGAGCAGCAGTGTGGTATAAAATGGGGCCTGTAGTCCAGGCTAGTGGCTTCTTCTTTTAAGAAGCCACTAAAGCAGGGCAGACCCAAGTCTGATTTATATTTTATGACGACTGTTGATGGCTGTATGCAAGAATGGAGAAAAGAGGAGAGAACAGGAGAGCCCATAGTGGCAGGCAGGTAAGAGAGCTAGATCAGCTACTGATTTCATAAAGGTCAGACCAGATAGTGTCCAAATATATTTTTCACAAGGCTTTTTGAGTGGCATTAAGAGGATGATCAAGAATGACTGTAGCATCTCAGCTAAAGTAATAAGGGCCAGTTGTCACTCATCCTGCAGCCTAGATGAGACTGAGAACTTAGATAACTCAGGAAAAACCACTCCTGATATTAAGACTTGGAGCATCCCAGAAATGTGCTGTGAAGCTTCCTAGGGGCATGAAGTAAAGTAGCTGGGAGCATGGGCCGCAGAGCTGAAAGGTATGTCCCTACCTAGGCACACTGGCCTTTCGGGACACTGCCCCACAGAGTCTTATGGAAACCTTACCTTCTTACTTAAGAAACCAGAGGCTCTGATACATCTGGTTCTAGTCTTGGGGTTGGCAGAAGTAGATGCTGCCCAGAGTTGAAGTTCTAGAGAGTGAGAGCTGAGAGGCTGGTTTTAGTGATTAAGTACTGGAAGATTTCAGAATAGACATACCTAGCTACTGAAAGCAGGAATTCAGAAACCCTTAGAAATTTATGCTGGGATTAATCAAGAACCTAAGAAGGATTTTCAGAGATAAGCTGTGGTCCATGGAAATGATCATTAATAGCTACCTTAGCAGTAGGCCAGGCAAGCCTGCCACTTACATGATCTGCGATGGTTCGCCCAAGCTTATCCATCCTGGATCCTGCCTCTGCAATTTTCTTGGCAGCACTGATCACATCTGACGTATTTTTGAGCGGTCCTTTGCCTCTGAAGAGAGAGAATAGGATCTCTGTCTATGAATCCCCACCTGGTTGGAGGTGAGTAGAGAAGATGTCTACACAGTTGCAAGGGCCCCAGGGAAGGAAGCTGCCCTCTGCGCTCGCCTGCCAGGTTGGGTTTCCGCTCACCGGGTGAAGTCGGTCATCTCCATCATAATCATGCACATCTGCTTGGCCAGGACAATGATGTCGTTGCCACTGTCATCCCATTTGGACACTTCAGCATCTAGTTTGCTCTTTTCTTCCTGGAAGCTGGCCACCTGTTCTGCAATCTTTGCTTTTTGCTCCTGAGGAAGCTGAGCCATGATTGCCTATAATAAGAAGCCAGAATATGAAGTTTTCACAGTGCATTAGCCAAGAATATTTCTAACAGGCAATCTGACATAGGTAAGATAATGCTTTAATAGGCTTCATTTTGCCTGAAGGGCTCTCTCTCCTCATTTTTCAGGAGTTTACTGCAGCCTAAATTCCCAACCCATTTTCAAGAACACGTATGAGTGGGGAAAAAACAACATGAGGCATAGAAGGCTGGCTTGGAGGTTTCACAATCACACCTGTACAGATCTAACTAGCTAATTCCTTCAAAAATTTCAACCTTGCTGCCTTTGGTGGCAATAGGAAAAGGGATAATCAGTGGGTAGAACCCTTTGCCCTATGGGCAGTGAATGGGAAGTTTTGGAATTTAAATTTTGAAGAAGGCAGAGAATTTTCTGAGGAACATAAATTTTAGATACTTGACAGGGTAGTTCCACCATGAGCACTTTGGAGGCCAGCTGCCCAATTGAAGCCCAAAGCCCTCAGGCTGGGGCTCCATCCTCTCAGTAATCCAAGCACTCATGAGTCAGTCAGGGCCTAAAGCAGGGACATGTTCTGTTTGACAGTTATCTAAGGAGTGTGAAAATAGACTCCTTAGATATGTAGCCTGGCATCTTTCCAAAAACATAAACGCTATTGATTGAAGATTTAATGACTCAAATGAATGCAATGGCTGACTGGTTTTCTATACCACTGTTATTTTTTTTAAACCCATGAATAATTCAATAGCACATACCCTTGGCTGTCAATGAGATAAGCACAGGCAATAAACTTTTCCAAATAACCAAATTCTTTTTAACAAACAGCATTTTCTGGATCCTCAGCCTCCCCTAACTCAGACTATATCATAACCTAGCGCTCCAGTGTATAGATGAAGATCCCCAGATTCCTGCCCTGCTCCAAGATGAGGAGGCATTTTAAAGGAACTACAACTAGCCAGCAGGTGTCATGACTTAGGACTTTGGTCTTACTGCCATGGAAAAATCCAAGAAAAATGGTACTCTGAATATGGAAGAGTATTTTCCGAAGAGAAAAGGGCCAGGCCCAATAGGGCCAGGAACAACTACAAAACAAGGAATGCTTCCTTACCCGAGCACTCTGGCCAGCTATCAATTGGTCATCTTCTGTCTGGACACTTGTCCTACTTCTGACATCAAAATCTTCCGTCTCGAAGTCAGAGTCATCCAACTCCTCGGGAGTCTGCAGCCAAGACAGAAACCATGAGTCAGACACACCCCAGGTCTCCACCCACCATGGCTGGGCGTGGTGGCATACACCTTTAATCCCAGCCCTTGGGAGGCAGAGGCAGGCGGATCTCTGTGAGTACAAGGCCAGCATGGTCTACATAGTGAGTTCCAGGACAGCTGGGGCTACAGGGAGACTCTGTCTCAAAAAGACCCCCCCAAAAAACACCCTTCATATGTAGCCCCCACATCACTTCAAAGAAGCCTATTTTTACAGAGTACAGGGCTCAATCAGACCACTGAATCAAGACTTGCAGTGATCTCTTCTCTCTCTCTCTCTCTCTCTCTCTCTCTCTCTCTCTCTCTCTCTCCTCTTTTTGAAACAGGGTCTCCCTATAGCCTCAGATGGCCTGGAACTCGCTATGTAAATGAGGCTGGCCTTGAACTCACAGAGATCTGCCTGCCTCTGCCTCCCAAGTGCTGGGACTAAAGATGTGTGCTACCACTCGCGGCTCACAAATTTCATTAAAAAAATATTCAAATTCATTCATTCATTCTTGTTTTTTTGAGATAGGTCTTCCTCTAGCCCCAGTTGACCTGGAACTCACCAGGCTGGCCTTGAACTGACAGAGATCCATCTGCCTGCCTCTACCTTTTGAGTGCTGGGACTAAAGGTGTGTGCTACCACGCCCAGCTACGAGTTTCATTTTTTAAAAAATATTTTATTTTATTTTATGCATATGAGTGTTTTGCCTACACGCAATGTAAGTGCACCTTGTGTCATGCAGGTCTTCTGACCTGCAGAGGTGAGAAGAGGGTGTCGAATCCCCTGGAACTGGAGTTATGGACGGCTGTTAGCTGCCATGTGGGTGCTGGGAATAGAACCTGGGCCCTCTGCAAGAGCAGCCAGTGCTCTTAACCCCTGAGCTAGCTCTCCAGCCCCTGAATTTCATTTTTTAATGTAATGTCCCACATCTGTATTTGAACAAAGGACTCATCCTTCATCAAAAAAAGTCTTCAAAACATTCCTACTTTATGACAAAAGACATAAATTAACAGGCTTTCTCTTTGCATGCCAAAGGTTACTGTGAGTAGTAAAACCAGGCAATGAATTATTCCTAAAATAAAAACAAAACTTTTACCAAAGGAATAGAGAATACAGGTGAGGGTTCAGTAAATAAATAGCAAAGAGACTGATGATTGTTTCTAGTTCTTTGCTTTAATTATAAAGAAAACTTTTGAACAAACTACCAGTCTCTCATGATTAGCTACTGACTTGAAACAATGTTGCCTTCTAGTTGTTATCAGTAAGGGGGCAGCAGACAGAACAGCTGGGGTTGGCTCTTGGCCCAGCCAGCCTGTGATAGGAGGGCAATGAAGCAAGGCCTTCATCTGCACCAGGCCCTAAGCCCAGTCAGCCCAGGGGCTGCTGTGAGGTTCAAATGACACGACATGTGAGATACATCAGAAACCATCTTGGGTTCTAACATTTGCAATGGCTGACCTGGTCCTAAAGGAGGGGGTGGGGATCATAAGGCACCGCAGAGCTTGTTCATGTGTGACCCTAGAGTCCTGTTGACGTGATGTCACAGAACACCAAGGAGCTAAGGCTATGAATTGCTTCAGTGTTGGTATGAGTCCAAGGAGTTTTTCAAAGAAGCCGCTACTAACACTTCCTCGCCTTCCCACAGTCCACCTAGGCCCTAAGAAGGGCGGCAGGAGATGAGCGGCAACAGGATCATGTCCTTAGAAGGCCTGTGGGCCAGTGTAAGGACAAGTGGAAATTCTGGGAGTTTGGAACAGTGGCTAACATAATTTGATTGAAGCTTAAAGGGGATGACTCTGGCTGCTGTGTGACTGTAGGCACTGAAGGCTGGGAATAGGAAGACCAGATAAGCTGATGCTGGGGTCTTAGACCAGGGTGGGAATATGCACTTACTCTCTTTAAGAAGATAGAGCTAGTCAGATTTACTGGTTGATCAGATGTGAGATATGCAACAGAAAGAGAAATCAAGAGGAACCCACAGTTAGACCTGGGCAAGGGAAGGCGTTACTACTGACTGATCTAGTTGGAGAGGCCAGGGGTTCACTCTTGGCCAAGTAAATGCAGATAGACCAAGCTGGCCTCAAACTCACAGAGATCAATATGCCTCGGTTGGAATTAAAGGTGTGTACCACCATGCCCAGCAAGGTGGCAATTTAAAAAACAAAACAAAACAAAACACATAGGAATGCAGGCAGAGGGGAGGCCAGGACCTTTCAGACAGGGAGACTGAGAAGGAGAGGGGCTAACAGATGTGCATAAGATGGGGGAGCAACCCCATGTATGAAAGGAAAGGAGCAGAAGGCAGTGGGTCAGTATGAGGATGTATCCAGTGCTGGGCAACCTCAGCTAGGAACACTGATAAGGAGATCCTTTCTAGGAGGAAGTAGACATGGTACAGTAGGACAGCAGTAGGGGACAGGCATTCTAACTGCCTGGTATCTCCAGGGGAACGGCCAGACAGACAAGGGGAAGGGCTAGAGAACAACAAAATAAAACAGTTACAGATGCCAGGTCCAGAACTGGTGGCTGTTATAGGACACCAAGGGCCCTCATAGAGCCCAAGCTTCAGCTATCACAGAAGCAATGGACTCCAAGCTACAGACACAAGACCTGGGCTGGTGGATAAAGGCAATTGCCACCAAATGTGATGACCTGTGTTCAATCCCCAAAACACACATGCTGTCATCTGACCTTAACACACGTGCTCTGTGGCATGTACACATGCACGCCTACAATCCCAGCACTTGGGGGCAGGCAGAGGCAGTGCTGGGTGGATCTCTGAGTTCCAGGCCAGCTAGAGCTAAGTTACATTGTTGAGACCCTATTTCAAGAAAAGGAGGGGAGGGAAGGAGGAGGGAAGGAAGAGAGAGAAAAGAAAGCCAAGACCTGAGGACTGAGCGAAAGTCAATTAAAGATATCGGTGCACTAAAGGATTGGTGGGAATCAGACTACAAGAGGGCGTGCACAGAACAATGGAAATGGGTGAAGCAACAAGACACTAAGAAGCTCAGGGCTTAGCTGCGTGTATGTGTGTGGAAAAGCAGAGCTGTATTCATTACTGGGGTGTGTGTGGCCTGGTGACCTGTTCATACCAAATTATAGTCACTGTGCCATGGTTCTCCCAAAGTCACCTTTAATGAACATGGGTACTTTTTTAATTAAAAACATTTTTTAATGGCATTTTTATTTCTTTTGCATGCATGTGCATATATTATGCATGTGGAGGTTAGAGGACAATTTGCAAGAGTCAGTCCTCTCTGACCATATGAGTCCCAGGGATTGAACTCAGGCTTCAAGGCTTGGCAACAGGTGCCTTTGTCTGCTGAACCATCTCTCTGGCCACTTGGGTTCTTTGTTAGCACAACATCGATTTAACAACAAAAAAGAGTGAAAGCCTCTATCACTTTGCCATCACACACCCACATCCCTCCTCTAGGTACTTAGGGTCTGAGAAGCAGTCGGCATCTAGAACAAGTCATGAGCAGTTCTTTCCTGCCTCACCCAGGAGAACAGCAGTCTTGCCAGTGTTTCCCATACAGCACACAAAATGGATGCAACAGCCCTTCAAAATGTTTCCAACTGACATCCTGGCTAACTTGTGCAGGTCAGGCTGCAGGAGTCAGAAAGTGGGATGGAATGCCTGCCTACCTTGGAGGTGCAGCTAGAAAACAAAGGTTTAAATGAAACTCAACTAACCAAACCACACAACAGGATGGCAAAGCCCCAGCAATGTAGCGGGTGGACACTATATTCCAAATGCCTACTCTTCAGAGCCTGGGACAAACTTAAGACTGTCCAGGTGGCCCTGCAAGTGTATTCATAGACTCTGCTCTAGATCTTAGAGAAACACACAAGAGACCAATCATTAAGGAGAAGGTAGCTTGCTTCAGAGACCCAGGCCTAGGACTTATGATGGAGGTGTTGCCTGTTTCAGAAACTCTTTTGTCCATGCCAACATAGACGAGGTCTAGGGCTATAATGCAGGCAGTGAGAACTACTGCTTTTTTAGAGAACATGGGTCAAATGTTCAGAGGCAGTGCTTCCGCTCTGCTCTGGAGAGGAGCTCAGCATTTGGCCAGGGAACATCATCAGAGGTTGCCACAACCTCAAATCCTCATCCTAAACAGGGATTCTAACAGCCAGCCTCAGTCTCACTTCAAGGACAGGAGTATTCCTTGTGAACAGCAACTTTACATAACTTAAGAAAAAGGCAATCTTTCTTTGAAATGTAACTATTTTCTGAACTTTCCCCTGTAACTCAAACTGAAGCCTTACATTATTGACTGTTAGCTCAACTAAATTCCCTGAATTAATTCAAGTTCAGTTTATGCTAGATCTCTTTTTTGGTCAATGTCTGGTCTTTAATTTGTAACTAACAGTCATTTTAGACCTTAGACAACATAATTAAGTGTATCTTATAACAGCTCTTAGATTCATGGTTTTAATACGTTGCATATGGTGAGCTCCAGAGTGATACACTGCTCAAGTTTAGCAAATGATAAGAAAGAAACTATGAAAATGCCTGGAATGCAGTTATTCACCCTTATCATCAGCACTGCTTTCCTGATGTCCCGAATGCCATCATACACCAGGCGGGAGGCATCGATAAATTCATTCTCATCCATGGGCTGGGCCGGGTCTGAGCTGAGAGCTTCCACAGCTGCTTCCACTTGCTCAGTGAAACGTGGCATGACTACGAAACAAGAGGCAGGGCGGGTCACACTAAGCAGACAGCACCCCACCACCTTTCCTGAATCCTTGGACAAAAAGGCAAGGCTCCTGAGTTTCTGTATCTACTCATGAGAAGTACTCACCAGCAAAGTAAACTAGTGTTCATAGGTGAACTAAGGACAATATTTTATAAAGACTCAATTCATGTTCCTCTCACCAGATTCTGTGATGCAGGGCTGGGTGGGTGAGAGCTTGATGCTTAAGAATGAGACCTACAATGGGCTGGAACAGTAGTTTAATGGTAGAGTGCTTGCCTACCATTAAGAGGCCCTGGGTTCAATTTCTAACACAACACAGAGAGGGGGAAACGGGAGAAAATGGGACCCAGCATTAATTAATTTAACATTTATTCACTTACAGGAAACTTAGAAATGTGTTTGTGAGGTCTACCTAATGTCTCCCTAGTGTAATGTACCACCTGCAACTTGTAACACCAGGACTGAATTTTAGCTTTCTGTGTTCTATCCATAGGACTTGAGCTAACAGGACAGTCTGCCTGACTCAGGCCATGGTGGCAATTAAGGGGAATTCTAAGAAGGGGACTAGTTCTCACACCTGTGTTGGAGAGCAGCTTGGTGGCTTCTAGAACCTTTTCTGTGTAGACTCCTGGTTCATAGTTATCCATCTCAGAGGTGACTACATGAATGACTCGAGCTGCTCGGCCTCGGATAGCACCAGCTGTGCGGTCCAGCCCATCCACATCCTTCTCTTGAAGAGCAATTACGCATTTGTTCACATCTTCCAAAATGTGATTCTCTGAGGAGGAAGCACAAAGCTGAATGAGGGCAGTCTTCCACCAGCAGGTAACCACTGTAACTTGGCATGTGTCATTTACTGAGTATACACCTGGTGTCAGTCAGTGCCAAAAGTTTTATATGCAAGAGCTAGGTACGGAAGCATACACTTGCAATCCTAGTACCCAGGAGGGGAGGCACAGGCAAGAGGATCTGGAGTCTAAGGCTAGCCCGAGCTACATAGTGAGACCCTATTTTTAAAAAGAAAAATCAGGTTCATACATATCATTTCACCAGAGATACCAGAAACTCAACTTGTGAATACTCCCAAGACTAACAATTTTTCATTCCAGGCTTTAAAAAGTAAGTCAGTGTGGTGGCACACACCTGTGATCCCAGCACTAGGGAGGCAGAGGCAAGAGGATCAGAAGTTCAAGGTTATCCTTAGTTACAAAACAAGTTTGAGGCAAGCCTGAGCTACGAGAGACCAGCTCTCAAAAACAAGCAGTCAGTGTGATGGTTTAGCAGGTAAAAGCACTTGCCACCAAACCTAATGACCTAAAGTCTAATCCCCAGGACCCACATAGTAGAAGGAAAATGAGCACCTACAAGTTGTCCTCTTACCCCCCTAAGAACCATGGCAGGAGAGCCCAACCCACCTTGTAGAACTCCTTTTCCTCTTTAATACTTTCATTGACTATATTTCAGAAACAAAGTAAAATCAGAACAACAAGAGTTCAATATCAGGATTTAACCACCAAGCGTCCCCTCTCCTGGGAAATGCCAATAATAGGAGCCAGCATGACTCTGAGATCAGAGAAGGTGCTGGAAAGCAGGTTTAAGCATCCTCTGAAGGCACTGAAAGAGCACATCAGAGATGAAAATATTTGAGTCTGTGGTATTTGTAGGTCTCAAGAGAAGGAAACCCACGAATCCACCTAAGCTGTCAAGCAGTCAGTCACACAGCGAGATCTGAAGATCCACCAAAACTATGTCCACTCAAAGCAAAAACTAACTTCTGACACTAGGTTTCAGAAACCCTAGAACAAGCACCTCCCATCTCATCTATACAGTAAAGTGGATACAACCCACAAGTCTAAGGGAATAGTGCCTAGATGAACAACAGACTACACATAGCCACCACGACTGCTGAGCACACATGTGCAGCCAGATCCATAACTGCAGAGGGAATCAGCAACCAGCATAAATGAAGGGGCTGCAGTGGGTGGCAACATGATGGAAAAGTCCACAGGTTGTCACTTAGCCATCTCCTTTCTCTTCAGAAAGGAGCTTCCTTTGAGATATGTGAGAACTCTTGGAAGTTAGTTGAAGACATGCAATCAAGAGTGCCTAGCAGAACAGGCAAAGAGTTCTAGTTCTTCTAGAAGAACTGAACAAAGAGTGACAAATGCATCTGTTTAAGAAACACAGTGGTATACGGTGTGTGCGTGTGCGTGTGCGTGTGCGTGTGCGTGTGCGTGTGCGTGAGAGAGAGAGGGAGAGGGAGAGAGAGAGAGAGAGAGAGAGAGATATGCTTTGAATGTGTTGGAATCCAGGCCTGGTTTCAAATTTAATCCATGGCCAGAAGCTATTCTCTTTCCTCACAGCTCCTACTAACACACTTGGATCAAGTTACACATAGCAATGTCTGGAAAGGAGGTAACAACCTAAGACACTCAAAACAAGAAACTCACTTGGTATCGATCCTCTTATCTAGAGGTGGGCCAGAAGCAAGTGGCACTTAGCAAACTCAGCAGAGAAGAGTGCCACTGCAATGCCATGTCTTAGGCCTCAAGACCCCGTGGGTCATAAAACCCTATCTGTTTCCACTATGCCAACAGGCAGACCTGAAGAGTCTGTTTTGAAGCTACTGATATGAATAAGATGAAAAATCACAAGAAAGAAACAACTAACCAGCTTTGTGACACACACTTGTAATTCCACCACTCATGAGTTGGAAGCCAAAGGATTCCAAGTTCAAGTCAACCTGAGCTACACAGAGAAATCCCATCCCTGTCCTCCCCTACCCACCAAATTACAGGACCATGATGTAGCACAGCAGTAAAAAAAACACTTGCCCAGCATATACATCATGGGGGAAAAATGTAATAATTGATGATGTAGAAAAGTTATATTGCAAAGGAAAGAAAAAGGTCAAAAGGGAAAGGAAAGATGTTGCTAAGAAAACTACAAACCAGAATTTTTTCCTATCACTGATTTTAATATTCATTCCTGTTCTAGGATAGGTAAGACGGGCAGGGGGAAAGCTAACAATTTAGAATCAGTGATGTATGCTATTCTTTTTTGTTAAAACACAGCAATTCAAACCTTAATCTATATATGTTTGCAAAAATAAATCAGATTTTCTTAAATTCATACTGCCCCCACACTGCCCCAGCCAGAGTGACTTATGCAAGATATAGCTAGTGGACATGGGAATCAGGAATCACACTAATTTATTAATATCTGCACTGCTTCCTTCAAAAAGAAATTCTCATTTTTAGTTTAGCTTTTTTAGTATTAAAGAAAAAATATGAAAATCCTTACTATCAAAACCAGACCAAATTAAGGACTAGACACGGTTATGGTTAATGCTGACTATCAAGTAGACAGGACCTAGAGTTACCAAGCAGACAAGCTTTGGGGGCACACCTGTGAGGGATTATCTATATCTAGATTGGTAACTGAGACAGGAAAACTCACCTCACTGGTGGGCAGCACTACCATGAGCTGGGATCTTAGACTGAATAAAAAGGAAAAATGAGGGGCTGGAGAGATGGCTCAGCAGTTAAGAACACTGGTTGTTCTTGCAGAAGACCTGGGTTAGAATCCCAGCACCCACATGGCAGCTAACAACTGTCCATAACTCCAGTTCCAGGGGATCTGATGGCCTCTTCTGTCCTCCGTGAGCATTTCACGACGTGGGTACACTTACCTACATGCAGGCAATACACTCATACACATAAAATAAAAAAAATAATAAAATATTTAAAAAAAAAAAAAGGAAAAATGAGCCAAGCACTCAGGAGGCAGAGGCAGACAGAGCTCAGTGAGATCAAGGACGGGGGTATATCTCAGTTGTACAGTGCTTGCCTAGCATGTCCTGGGTTTGATCCCCAATACAGAATGGTGTTTACATATAAGAGGTAAAGAAGTTCAAGTTCATCCTTGGTGATATAGCAGATTTAAGGCCGGCCTGAGTTATAAGAGACTCTGTCTCAAAAACAAACAAAACAAACCAACCCAGAAAACCAGTGGAATTATTCAAACAACCCTTTCACACTACCCAAAGCCTCAAGGCTCTAGAATACAGGAGGAAATAACTATATCCAGAAGTCAAGCACAGTGTTGGGCACTCTCACTGCTTGGAAGCAAGCCTATTTCTCCCAAGTACCACTCCAGCACCAGTGTGCCTCAGGGCAAGGGGAAACTAGCACATGGCAGAGGTCAAAGTGAGGCCAAGATATGGCTTCCTGCCCCCTGCCCATGACCCCTACAAAATGGCACTTAACTAGGCTCTGTGTCAGGTTAGACATCTTCAGTTCCTTCCACATAAAAATGTTAAAGGTGCCATAGATGAGGCAGGTACTTGTGGGTATTAAGATATCTGAATGCTAGAAATTAACTGCTTAGTCTACTAGAACTCTGCCCAGGCACATGCATGCCTCTGAAAACATAATTGTAAATTAAAGCCTCACACTACTAATTATTTGACGTTCCTTAGCAAGCCTGTGACTGATCATTAGAAAACATACCAGTAAGTCATCTAAAATTCGGATGCTCTGAAAATACCACTTCCAAGAGAACAATTCCATATTTTCATTTGCTAAATAGAAATTGTCTCAATTTCTTTTCACTAGACCAACTCTCTCAAAACTCATATTGCGTAAAAGTTGAACACACTCATCAGATATATATCTGCTAACAAATTTGCTTTCTCTTTACTAGTCTTGTTTTATACCATATAATCTGAAGAGTCTGCCTGGGTCCCACTAAACACTGCTGCAGGGTCCCTTTTTTTGTCTGATTTGAAGCATGTTACATGAAGGACGTTCAATTCTGTTATATTTTACTTAGCTGTAAGGACTGAAAATACCTTGAGACTAAGCCTACTATATACCCAACCTAATCTCAAAAAACTGTAGGAATGTAGTATTTTTCCACAGGGGGCTTTGAATTTAGATTTCAGATTTGTTGTTTGCTTAAAAATGTGCTGCTGTGAAGGTGGAATGTTTCTCTCTAAACCTATGAAAAAGAATAATTCCATACTTCATTGAGAAAAACAACAGAAGCCAAGATTTCCCAAAAAAGCCATTGCTGCATTTTTGGCACCTGCAATGATGTGCTTGCAAATGAATTTTTTGTTTTAAAGTCCCAGCATCTGCAATTTGGCAGTCCTGCAGCAACACGTTTACCCTATCTTTCTGCAGTTAACAGACTGCCTGCACCCCACTTTCTCAAGTAAAGCCAAAGCTCCCAATCTCAAGGAGTTCATGTGAAAACAGGGAAACATTGGTATGCAGAAGACAGTGTCGCACTTATATAGGTCATTCTGGAGGACTGTGCTGTGCATGTACTTAAGTCCTGCTTCTCTTTCAAGCCCCGTTGTCACTCACATCTTCCACGTTGTAGCCTGTGGTTCCCTGGGGTGACAGGTAGTTTTAGATCTACAAGAACCCAGCCACTAAATCTGCCCATAGCACTAGCCTCAGGAAGCCTGGCACTTCCAAAGAGAAGTCACACAGCCAAGGGCAACAGAGGCCTGGTTAAATGAAGAATGCATTTAATGTTACTCAATTCTAAGGAGATAGGATTAAAATTTATTTCTGTGTGATAAACACTGAATTGCATTTGACAGACATTTTCTATATGAATGCAATTTACTATGTCATTACCAGTTTATGTTTATATAATGAAATCAACTGTTTTTGTGAGGTGAATTACCCAGATTTATTTTTTTCAAGTTCATAATTAAATGGCACTCAAATATTTCCTCTGTTTTCTATCTATGCATCATACAGACACAGTCTTCAGGGAAGCAGTCAGTTAAACTATGATCACTTCCTAGAGGCAGAAGCAAGGCATTCCATGAAGGGATTTTTTTTTTTTTTCTTAAAAACAATGAAACAGACATTGCTGAGAAGCTCTTCCAAGTTTCATAGGCTCATAACTTAACCACAGTGGACACCAGGACAGAAGTAGCAAGAGGGGTGGATGTAGTTATATGCTATACAGGGCACAACTGGAGGGTCCCTGTTTCCAAAAGCAGAGAAAGTCTACCCCATGCTTCCAGGATGGGTACCAGCCCCACCATGAGGGATACAGCTCCAATCCCAACTCCTCCTGCTCAAAAGACATGGATATAGCACTTAAAAAAAAAAAGAAAACCAGCATGTTATTAGTGGGATAATTTACTTGCCAACACTTGGAGGCATCTGTCCATTTAATTATGACTTAGATGACAATAATTTTACACATCCTCACATGATACTATAGGGAACCAATTCATTACCTGAGACAGCCAAGAAGTCATCGATGGAAGTAATGTCATCAACAGCATCTGTGAGAACACGGACTTGTTTTTCCCATTGTTCCTTAAAAAGATCCATGTTCTCCTGGGCCAGTTTACTCTGTGGTTTTGCTGCTAAAGCCAATGCAGCATTGATGACCTGCAAGATATTAATGCACATTGTTTACTCTGTCTCAGAACCAGGCACATAAAAAGACAGGACAATTTGGTCAACAAAGGGGCAATGGCTCCACCTTACATACATATCACTAGGAAACAGGATTACCATATGCTCCATCATAACTAGTACAAAGATGAAGTAATGAACTATTAAACAGTAGTAGGTCTTGGGGCTGGAGAGTTGGCTCAGGCGTTAAGAGCACTGACTGCTCTTGCAGAGGACCCGGGTTCAATTCCCAACACCCACATGGCGGCTATGAACTGTCCTTAACTCCAGTTCCAGGGAGATCCGAAGCCCTCCTCTGACCTCCGCGGCATTGCACGACACAGGTGCCCTTACATACATGCAGGCAATACACTCATACACATAAAAAAAACAAAATAAAACAAAACAAAAAAACAGTAGTAGGTCTTAGATGTTAATATTAAAGCAAGTTTTATCTGGAAACCACAGGCAATTATAAAACAAATGAACAGTTCCTCTAATTTCTCCAATCCATGAAGGCAATTCTATGACTTTTGACGTTAAATTCTAGGCCCTTTTCAACTTATACAAATAAAACATCAAAAATTACATAATTAAAATGATATGCTACATGCAATTAACTTTCTGTTTCCTTCTTTTAAATGTTCCTCCATATCATGAAGTATACACTGAAACAGTTTACTACTGCACCTTATATTATTTCATGTTATTCTCCTACTGCAGGGGTTCTAGACACACACACACACACACACACACACACACACACACACACACAATTAAATGTTTTATTAAGATACAATTCATAAACCACACAATTCACCAAAAGTGTAAAATTCAATGACATTTACTATAGTCACATTTTGATGCCACATTCAGTTTTATCATTTTCATTGTTCCAAAAAGCAGCTCCAAATCCCTTAGCAAGCCTCCCCATTTCCCTCTGCTCTCCTATTTTCATCTCCTAGCGACTAGTGAGTATACTTCCTATCTCTGTGAGTTTGTCTATTCTGAACATTTCACACAAAAATGGAATCATGTAACATGTGGAATTTAACAGGTTTTAAATAAAATTCATGCCTTCCTACATCCAATCATGCTGAATGTGTTTCATTTTTATTATGTTTAAATTTTACTTGTTTTTATTTTATTTGTACATGTATATTATTACCTGCATGTATGTATGTGCACCCATGTCATGCAATACCTGCAGAGGTCAGAAGAGGATGTTGAGTCCCCAGGAACTGGAGTTATGGGTGGTTGTTGGCTGCCAAGTGGGTGCTGCAAAGTGAGCCTGGGTTCTCTGTAATGGCAGCCAGTACTCTTAACCCAAGATATTACTTCAGCCCACGCTTTATTTTTAAATTCTTCATTCAACATCAGGGAGACTCAAAGCTAGAGACAGCAAGAAAACTACCTTTGTCTCATCCAGTCATTCCCCTCTTCAAGTCTGGGTTTTAAGTCAGCAGTTGTCTCAAACTTGATTCTCATTCCTACCAAAACCTTTATCAACATCCTTGAAACATAAATCACATAGGCCAGGGTAGACCTGATTCAGCTTACTAAAGAGACTGCTCTAACTCCCCTCAAATATTTGCAAAATTTTCAATTTGCTACCAGTTATTTAAAATAGACCTGACAGAAAAAATCTGAATTGCTGCCATAACTTTCAAAATAATGAAAGGATCTGGCAACCGTTGGAATGGAGTCACAGCTTCCTCACTGAAAAATAAATGACCAATGTTGTCCAGTTTATATTTGCCAATAGTGAAGCTGTCCCACCCCCCACACATTAAGTTTGTGAACAAAGGCAGGAATGAGCCCAGAGGGAATACGAAGAATAATCACACTGGAAAAAGCCCTTTTTACGTAGGGCACACACCTAATGCCAAGGTTTGGGTACTGTCTGCCTAGAGCTCAGGCCTCTTGAGGTCCATTGTAGATGAAACTGCAAAGGTGAGAAATGAGGCTCTGAGGACAAGCACAGCTCTGTGTGCAGGGGTCATCACTCCAGCATTTTCATGAGGATCCACTAGACTGTCTGTGATTTTTTTTCTAGGCTTTAAGATCATTTATATAAATACTCTTGGTAGGTGTGATCAGCGTATGTTACCATCTGTTTCTGCAGATATGTGGAAGCATTGTTGCTTTTCAAGCATTTTAAAACCAAACGAAGAAGCGAAGATATTAAAAACAAAGTGTTGATAGGATAAAATGGCAAACTTGAGAGGAAAATGCCCAATCTTTAGATATCTATACTAAATTTATTTCATACAATTTGGTCAACCATGAAAATTCTGGAAGTAAGAGATTAAATCTATTTCATTTATCATCTGCACTGCAATCAGTCACTGGAAAATTTTATGACTGGATTAAACCTGGGGAAATGTTTGTTAGTTGATAAGGATTCACAAATGGTACGTCAGGCTAATATTAAAACAGAAATCTTAAGTGCTAGGGCATATTTACACGAAGAGGCAAAGTGATGGTGTTAAAGAGTTTAAAAATGGTTGCAGATATTCATAGGAACCTCATTCCTATGGCCTACACTCCACATTACTTCAGTTCCATTGCTTGTCTCCCTTTGTCATGGTTATTGCCAATTTGGCAGGACATGCAGAGACACGGTAACTTAAGCCCCAGAGTGGGCTGTAAGCATTCTCTACCTAGAAAAATAGAAAGGCAACCTCTTCCACCATATACTACTCAGACTACTTTGAAATCCGAGTGGCAAGGAACACTCCCTCTTAGGAGGCAGGTAACATACTGGGCACTCAAAAAAGCATTAACTGAGGCCAGAGAGGTAATAGTGCTTGTTGCCAAGCCTGAGGTCAATTCCTGGGACCCATGAAGTTGAAGAGACTGGACCCCCACAAGTTGTTCCTTTCATGTTATGATGTGTGTGCACACAAATTAATAACAGAAATAATGTTCTATGCATTTCAGAGCCTTTCTGGTGTCTCATATGCTTAAACCCAGCCCAATTATCTGTCTTTCAAATGTCAGCATAAATGGAGAAAAGTTCTTGAGTTTTTATTTCAGTGGCTGGCTCAATTAGGTTACTATTGTCTGTATTAGAAGGTTTCTTTTTTCCTTTTTTTTTTTTTGGTCTTTTTGAGACAGGGTCTCTCTATAGCCCCAGCTGTTCTGGAACTCACCACTACGGAGATCAGGCTGGCCTCAAACTCACAAAGATCCACCTGCCTCTGCCTCCCAAGTGCTGGGATTAAAGGCGTGCGCTACCGTGCCTGGCCAGAAGGTTTCTTTAAGACATTTCAGGTAGGGGGCTGGAGAGATGGCTCAGTGGTTAAGAACACTGACTGTTCTTACAGAAAACCCAGATTCGAATCCCAGCACCCAGATGGCAGCTAACAGTATCTGTGACTACAGTTCCAGGGGATCCGACAGTCTCTTCTGTTCTCCACAGGCATTCAACACGGATGCACTTACCTACATGCAGGCGATACATACATACATATAAAATAAATTTTTTTTTGTCTTTTTGAGACAGGGTTTCCCTGTAGCCCCGGCTGTCCTGGAACTCACTATGTAGACCAGGCTGGCCTTGAACTCACAGAGATCCACCTGCCTCTACCTCCCAAGTAATGGGACTACAGGCATGCGCCACCATGGCCAGCTTTTTTTTAAATACAGTTCAGCTAGGCAGACTAGGTGTCTGTTTGTGATAGGATGTCACAATATAATCCAGGCTGGCCTGAAACTTGAGATCCTTCTACTTCAACCCCCCAACCTCCCAACTGCTGGAATTACAGGCATGTGCTACACCTTTCAAGACACAAACTCTCCTTCCACCATGTAGGACCCAGGGATGACCCAGGTCATCAGGTTTGGCAGCAAGTACCTATACCCGCTGAGCCATCTTGCTGGCCCCTCCCTTATGCATTTTAAATGAAAGACAGGAGGTAGCAGGTTATGACAAAAATGACATTTAAACTTTTTTAAAGAAAATGATATTTAAACTTTTCCAAACTATGTGGATTAATTATATCAGTGATTTACTCTGAAGATTTAAAATTCCCTATTTTAAATAGATTCTCTATTTTAAATCCTCAGAGGAGGGGCTGGAGAGATGATGGCTCAGTAGTTAAGAACACTGGCTGCTGCTCTAGTAGAGGACCCAGGTTCGATTCCCAGCACCCACATGGCAGCTAACAACCACCCATAATTACAATCCCAGAGGAATTCAATGCTCTCTTCTGACCTCTGTGGGCATTGCATGACACAGGTGTACTTACATACATGCAGACAATACACTCATACACATAAAAATAATAAACTCAGATGGATTGAAAAAAGCAAACCTAACAACATAAAATTCACATCCACTCTACTAAAATTCAATTTAGTGATACTGCTGGCTATACTTTACCTGAGGACAAAGTGCTTCTAACTGGCTTGCAGACATTCGGACAAGCTTTACACCTTCTTCATTATTTGAGATGGAACAGGCCAAGTTGGCTACCTATAAGAAGGAAGAGTATAAAAATACCTATGAGAATTTTTCTCTTGACTGCTAAGGACTGCTTAGTTATTAGCTAAGGCTAATAACTCCCTTTTTCACCCTTGACCCTTCCAGAACAGATTAACAAAAGCACCATAGAACTTTACTTCTCATGGACTGATTATCTGCTTACAAGGATACATTTTAAAATGTAAGAACTTCAACTTGGGAGGCAGAGGCAGGCAGATCTCTGTGAGTTCCAGGCCAGCCTGGTCTACACAGTGAGTTCCAGGCCAGCTGGGGCTACAGGGAGACCCTGTCTCAAAAAGACAAAAAAAAAAAAAAAAAAAAAAAACCAACCAACCAACCAAACAAACAAAAAAAACCCTTAAAGATGGCAATAATTATACACATCCTCACATGATACTATAGGGAACCAATTCATAACCAGAGACAGCCAAGAAGTCATTGATGGAAGTAATGTCTAAGTAAGAACTTTATAACACACGTCACATTTTAGGTTGGTACCTGCTTTGAAGGGGCTCTTATGTGCCTGAGTAGTAACTTCAGAATATGGTTCTGGTATAGGCAATAGCTTAAAAAAACACTGAAGAACCAAGGGAGAAACTGTTGGTAAGCCACAAATAATGAAGTTCGCAGCTGTTCTTGAAGGAAGGAAACAAAAATTTTAAATTGTAATTCTCATCTGACGGGTGTATAAATGCTTCGTGTAGGGGCTAGAGAGATGCACTGACTGCTCTTGCAGAGGACCCGGGTTCCATTCCCAGCACCCACATGGTGGTTAACAACTGCCCATAACTCCAATTCTGGAGGATCCAGCACCCTCTTCCATGGGCACTGCATAACACTGGTGCACTTACATATATGCAGGCAATATATTCATACACATAAAAAAATAAAATATTAAATGTTTAGTGTAAGCCAAGATGATTTTTTTAATTTTTAAATTTATTTTTATTTTATATGTATGAGCATTATGCCTACATTTGTGTCAGTGTACCTGTGTTGTGAAGTGCCCTAGGAGGACGGAAGAGGGCATCCAATTCCCTAGAACTGGAGTTATGGATGTATTTTAGCCACCATGTGGGTACTGGGATTTGAACCCAAGTCTTCTGCAAGAACAGCCAGTGCTCTTAACCACTGAGCCATCTCTCCAGCTCCCTAAGATGAGTTTTATTTGAACACAAGTCTATTTTTCAGATTAAAAAAATATAAAGGCAACATTAAGATGGACCCTATGCCACCCTCATCAAAAACAGAAACAGGGATGATATTCCACAGATAAGAACAAAATTGCCCTTCAATTGAGTTCTCAAATTTTTTTTTTTTTTTTTTTTTTTTTTTTTGGGGGTGGAATTTTTTTTTTTTTAAATGCATAATTTAAATGAAAATCTTTACCTTCCCTCCCAATCATCTCAGTGACATATTTGGCATAACCAGAAAAGATTTCTACAAGTTGTTATACGTTGCTACAGCTCTGGCTGTATTAAGAATATTGCTGGGCAGTTACTGCTGAGGCAGTGAAAACTTACTCCTGTTTCCAAATAAACAGGCTTGTCAATTTCATTAGCAATGCCAGGGCCCAACTACATGCAAATGCTGAGACACAGCTATACCTCAAATGCAAATTGAGTTGAGAATGATAAAGGCAGAGGCAGTGGAATATCAGAGGCACTTTCCAGAATTTAAATTCTGGTGTAAACAAGGGCAATGGCCATAACCTTTGATTTTTCACTCCTCTACTCAATTTAAGCACAAATATACATGTATGGGAAAAATTACACAGTATTACAGCTATTGTTCATAGTGTTATATTAGGGGCCATGGGCTTTCTGTAAGACTGTCAACTAACAGAATCTTGCAATGCCTAATAACAAGGAAAAACAAAAGTAGTAACATATAATTTAAACATAAAAATTGGAAAGTCAGATCCCTAATGTTGCCAGGCTCTTCATATTAAAAAAAAAAAAAAAAAAATCATATTGGGGCTGAAGAAGTGGCTCAGGGGTTAAGAGCACTTGCTGTTCTTCCAGAGGACCCAGGTTCAATTCCCAGCACCCACATGGCAGCTCTGGCTCTATCATCCTCTTCTGCCTGTTGCAATTACTACACACACAGCAATAAACATACTGGCAAGCAGAAGCCTGACAAATAAAAGTCTTTAAAGTATAACATTTACAGTGGCAGAAGCTTACAATTGCACCTTCTGTTTTCAACCTGACAGGAGCAAAAGGTATTTTTCTACAAGATGACAATCTATAAGGCTGATTGTGGGTTTTTAGTCATTTAAAACTCACTGCAAATTACCTAAACATTTTTTATAAACTTAAGACTTAAAAAAATACACTAAACTCTTAAATGACCCAAAACAAAAAACAAAACTCCCCACTAAACTCAAAATGTATATTTTACGCCAAAATGTTTATTTTAAATATGCCTGTAATCCTAGTACTTGGGAGGATAAGGCAGGAGAATTACAAAATCGAGACCAGCCTGGGCCTATAGCCAAAACAAGAACAAGGGAAATTTGAAGCCAATCACAAAGTCCCCTCCCTGGTAAAGTGAATATATGTGTGTCACTTACCCTGTCACTCCCATCTTTAGGGGCGCTCAGACAGTAGCCATAAGACCATCAGTGTGGCTCTGCTTTCCACCCTCTACTCGCTACTAACACAGTTTGATTCCAATTTGTAATATCTGTATTTTGTGAATCTTATAAATTACAAATATTTTTTAGATTAAGAAGCAAAGGATTATATATTCTTTATTACAAATAAGACACACTGAGTGGTGTGGGGGTAAGGCTGAAATGGCTGAATTTTTTAAGGTATTTGTTTCTTTCTTAATACAAATCCTAAGAAAACAAAGGTTATAGAAGTCTTGTTCTTTTTAAAAATATTTTGTTTATTATTTTCATGTGTATGTGTGTATTGCCTGCATGTAGGTAACTGCACCCGTGCTGTGCAATGCCTGCAGAAGACAGAAGAGGCTGTCAGATCCCCTGGAACTGGAGTTATGGACAGTTGTTAGCTGCCATGTGGGTGCTGGGATTCGAACCCAGGTCTTCTGCAAGACCAGTCAGTGTTCTTAACCACTGAGCCATCTCTCCAGCCCCCAGAAGTCTTGTTCTTTATTTTAGAACATTACTGTAAAATGATTCTGATGTACTGTTAAAAGTAGTAATGCTCTAGAAGAGGACACCCTTGATTTAGAAGGCTTGTCACTGACAGTCTTCCTTGACTGAATGAGCTTCAATTCACCCTCTAGGGACAGAGCTACTCACTTCTTACAATGACAAATGTGCAAATGTAACACCTCTGCCAGAGCTCTCTCAGAGACTAACCTCAGACACTAGTATTAGACCTGGCTATGCTGAAAGGGAGGTATATGGGGAAGGTGTTCATCAATGTCTCTGAGGAAAATCTGGAATTCTAGAAATCTGGAATATCACTCAGTATAGACTTTTAAAAAATGAATCTGAAGTCTGAAGTCTTACCCAGGCATGGTGGTACACACCCTGTAATCCCAGCCCTAGGGATACTAAGGTAGACAGATCTTAAGTTCTAGGATAGTTTGGAATATACAAAAAAACCCAAAAAACCTGTGTCAAATCACCTGGCTTTTTGTTTTTGTTTGTTAACCCAGTTGCTCAAGAGACTGAGGCAGGAAGATCAATTACAAGTTCAAAACCAGCCTGGAAAAATTAGTAAGATGCTGTCTCAAAAATTTAAAAAGTGAAAAGGAGAACTGGAGATGTAACTCAGTGGTAGAGTGCTTACTTAGCAACTGTAAGGTGCTGGGCTCAATCCTCAGTACAGTGGAAGGAGAAGGGCTGTTGCATGGGGGGCAGGTCCCTAAGAAAACCTGAACTCTGAATGAAAAGACATGCAGAGCACTGAGCTTCCAAAGAGAACTGGCAGAGACAAGACTTTCTAAAGCAACAGGCAGTTTCTCTAGATTTGTTCTGAAAATTTATTAGGCCTCTTACTAGTTATTTGTATATTAGAAACTTTTAATGTTCTGATTCCTGCTAACCCAAGATTCTACAACCCTGTTAGTTGATTTCTATCTTTCCTATCTATAGTGACCTTTTAAAGGGAATGTTTCTGAAAACTTGCAAACCCGTGATAAAATACAATTAACCCTGAGTTTTGCTGGCTTAAGTTGTGGAGGAAAAAGACCATAAAGTCAGGCTTCATCAGATCAACAATGTGACATCTGTACAAATCAGCACACAAGTTTTCTGCCAACTAGGAACATTCTATATACCCCACAACAGATTTTTACTTAAATAAAATATATTTTGTAAAATTTTGGGTTGGGAAAAAATCTTTATAACTATTTTCCTCTATTAAGTGTCACAGGGTTCATGATATGCTTAAATCAAACACAGACAAGTTGTTCCTACAATTCTCAGTAACTGCTTCTAGTTTTGTATTTGGCTGTTATTTTCTTTCTTACTCTAGGACCTAGTTGTAGCAGTGTAACAAGTGAGAAGAGCTCGGGTAAAACACAAAATTTGCAGGACTTTTCATATGCCTCAGTCCAGCTTACCACCTAAGCTTTCTTTTAAAATGGTCTGAATTCCTAAAAGTCAAAACTAAAAGAAATCAGTAATCTAACTTTCTCAAACTTGCCATACATAAAGAAGACACAAATAGCAGGTCACGTCAACTTCAGAGCCAACCTAAAAGTTTCTAAAAACTACTACCAAAGTCACAGGGGAAAAGCTGAATGAAAAAAGGTTAGCCTCTATCTTCCTAGTTTCTAGCAAAGCTGTTAGGAGTCTTACCAGGAGGAATAAGATAATTTACTAAAAGATAAAGCATGTGCAGATGATATGAAAGTTCTAGAACTGGCCGGGTATGGTGGCATGTGCCCTTAATCCTGGCTGAGATCAAGGCTGCTCTGGTTCACATCATGACTTCCAGGTGGGCTATGGCTAGGGAGACCCTGTCAAAACACCACTAACAAAAAGACAAAAAAGACAAAAAAAAAAAAAAAAAAAAAAAAAAGATAATTTACTAAAAGATAAAGCATGTGCAGATGATATGAAAGTTCTAGAACTGGCCGGGTATGGTGGCATGTGCCCTTAATCCTGGCTGAGATCAAGGCTGCTCTGGTTCACATCATGACTTCCAGGTGGGCTATGGCTAGGGAGACCCTGTCAAAACACCA
>NW_008339573.1:438231-452805 GCF_000622305.1 Nannospalax galili
GAACTCTCTATGTAGACCAGGCTGGTCTTGAACTCATAGAGATCCACCTGCCTCTGCCTCCTGAGTGCTGGGACTAAAGACATGTGCCACCCACACCTGGCTGAGTCTACATTCTTTACTAGAGCAGAGCCAAGGTTAGACAGAATGCTTCCTCAATTATTCCTACCAGGCTCCAAGACCCCTCAAGAATAGGGTTTCTGGGCTGGCAAGACGGCTCAGAGGGTAGAGGCACTTGCTGCCAGACCAGATAGCTGGAGTTTGATTTCTGGGACCCACATGGTGGACCAAGAGAGTCTCACAAGTTGTCCTCTGACCTCCACCTTTACGCCACGTCATTCGTACCAACTCACCCATAAACATGAAAAACCCAAACAGCTGGGCATGGTGGTGCATGCCTTTAGTCCCAGCACTTGGGAGGCAGGGGTAGGCTATGAGTTCAAGTCCAGCCTGGTCTACATAGCGAGTTCCAGGCCATCTGGGGCTACAGGGAGACTCTGTCTCAAAAAGACCAAAAAGGTAAGAAAAAGAAAAAAGAAAAAGAAAAACAAAACAAAACAAAAAGAACAGAATAGTTTTTCTAACTGCCTTTGCTTTATCAACCTGACAAAGTGATTAAGTTCAGAGGAAAACCAAACCAAACCAAACCAAACCAGGTCTGGGAATAAGGCACATGGCAAGATACTTTGGCTGATGCAACCCTTGGATTCTGAACATACAGAAAATGAGAGAAGACCAAGTTCACTACACTAGGAATTCCTCTGGAACCCAAGATCAGAATTCTCTCAGGATACCTGACTTCTTTTATATAAACATTCTTCAGTTCTAGAAAATGGAAACATCCTTTCATTTGTTATTCCCTAGAATTTCAACCTACAATGTGTTGTATAGAAGGACTGAGAAAATACACAACTAGTCAAATAAGATCAACATGCAATTCAAATGTTCTTCAGAGCCTTCTTCAAGGCTGCTTTACCACATAGCACGTAGCAGCACACCACAGAATGAAAGATACAGTACAGATCATCCAATCTGCAGTTAAAGTACACATTTTGAATCAACAAACCCATACCCTACGAAGGTCCAAGTAATGAGAAATACTTGGGGAGAGGGAGCAGGCAATGAGAAAGGCTGTACAGCGTACCAGTTACATTCACCTCTTAACTCTTAATTTCACAAGACATGGGATATAATCTTACTGTAATAAATTCATCATAATAAGAGGCATATTTTAGTACAGCATTTGAGATTCAAGGGGATACTTAATGATATATAGCTTTTATAGGCAAGATTTCATAAATGGCATTTTCCTTATTTAAATCAAATTGAAAAAAGATACAGAAGAGAGCAACATTCAAGGAAGAACTGACTGCTCTTTAGCTGTTAAGAGCACTAAGACCAAGGAGGTGGGCAAGGAATGAAGCAATTAAAAAGGACACACAGGTGCTGCATTATTAACAAAAAGGTTAATATTTCTGACAGCAAATAAATTTCCACCTCAGTATACTTTAAATTGAAGATTAACATAAAGAAAACATTAACTTGATGTGGGAGAAAAAGTCAAGTATAAAAGGTGCCATTACTTACAAGTACAATCTCATTATTTTTTAAGCAGATGAGAGAAAAGCCCTCAGTGCTACACTCCAAACAGAAGTCACCCAGTTCAGCAATACTAGGACCTCTATGCCTGCTCCCTCCAATCAATGACCTTGGGGACAGATAAGATTCATGCACACTTCATTAAAAAAACTGGCCCAACTACCCAGGGAATTAACGGATTCTACTGATGATTTCTACAAAGTGAGGCGGTCACAGCACATAGCCAGACTCTCAAAAGTAACAGTCAAAGAGATCTCATGGCAAATATTCTGTTATTTGCTCTCAAGTAAGGTCACAGAAGTTCTTTAGTAAGAATCTAATGGGCATCCAGAATGACACAATCACTGATACTGTGTGTATACAAAGGAACTAGAGAAATCAAAACCTGTTGATAAAACCTGAATAGTAAGTAAATAAGTAGTTTTTACTCTTGAAATTGACCTTTTATTTCCATAATGTAACATATATACTGTAGGCACCACGGGCAGTTTCCACCTGAGTGGGTGAAATCCCTACTATCAGGAGTTACGAACGCCATATTTCAATCAACTTTATAGAGCATTCCTATTTTAAAACATGAAATTTTTATCCTATTGACCTAAAAAGAAATTATTTATATTAAAGTAACATGTACGACTTCTAAAAACCAAGTTAGCAAGAGCCAATACATCTGCTCCAAATTTATTTTGGTTACATATTAAAAATAATAGTTTCATAATGGCTTCAAAAACTGGTAAAATGCCTAAAAATTTAAATACCCTTTCAGTACACTTCATTCTACATTATACAAAATAAACACACTATATAAAATATCTATTTGCTCCTATTTTTCCCTCCTTCCCTAGAAGATAATATCCATATGGGTAGATATTTTTGTTTGATTCAGGATTATATCCCTAGTTATTGAGAATAGTAGCCTGACATTAAGTTCATAAATATTTGCTCACAGAATATTTCTACCATTTTTTTTTTTTTTTTTTTGTCTTCCAAACTTTAAAAGTTTGCTTAGGTTTTTGAAAGCTTCATTCTAGCTAAATAAAAATAATAGAACCAGGTAAAATACCACTCAAATCTGTCATTTAACCCTTTAAAACAAAGTCTCCAAATTTTTCTTACCTTCACATGCCAAAAGACCCCGTAATTCAGGTTAGAGAATGTGCTTGCTGTGCAATCAGGAGGACCAGAGTTTTGGATCCAAACATCTATATAACAAGTCAAACATCCCGAAAAAAATCTCTAACTCCAGCTCAAGGGTTCCAATACCCTCTTCTGGCCTCTGTATGTGCATAGGCGTGCACACACACACACACAAATAGAACAAATCTTTTTTTTTTTTTTTTCGGTCTTTTTGAGTCACCCTGTAGCCCCAGCTGTCACTATGTAGACCAGGCGGGTCCTGAACTCAGAGAGATCCACCTGCCTCTGCCTCCTGAGTGCTGGGATTAAAGGCATGTGCCACCACACCCGGCTAAATAGAACAAGTCTTAATAAAAGATCTCACTTCATCCTCTCATGTATAAAACATAAAGGATGGAGTGTGATGCCATTCTATATAAAGAGCACTATACTTAAGAACTAGACAAAGCTTTAACATTGATGTTTGGTTGTAATGCAAAGCTCTGTGTTTTTCATGCAGTCTTCAAACCACTAATCACAGTCTTCAGGATAGTCATTGAGAAAAGAGAACAGTAAGCACCTGGAGAACTGTGTTCATTAACTTTGAGCACTAGAAAGCTCACTTACCTAATAGCTGCTGGGAATCTATTATGTACCAGACATTATTCTAAACCCATTTCTGAAAGAATTAACATTCTGCTGGAGTGGGTAGTGGCCAGACAATTAAGAAAACTAAGAAAATACATTAATTTTAGATAGCAAAGAACTGTGAAGGATACTCTGTCCCACTTTCAAGACTACTCCCATGGTTCCTAGGGATAGATGTGATACAGTCCTAAACGTCAGTATTCCTGAAGCAAAGGAATGCCGTGATTTAAACAGTTCATTCTGGTTTCCTTTTCAGAAAGATGCTAGAGGACTAAAGTGCAAGATATTAGTTAGGAGGCTGCTGCAGAAATCCAATGAGAGATGACAGCTTATACTAAGAAGATCACAAAAGTAAATAAAAAGGAAAGTGATATGGGTTTTTCTTTTTTTTAAAATCAGATTTGGAACTTGGGGAAGGTCACAGATGAGCCTTAGATTTGGGGTTTGAGAAAGCAGGTGGGGCAGCATCAAAATAAACAAACAAAACAGAGTATTATATAGAACAGTAGTGAGAACAACCCTAGTAACTTAAATACCACAAGGTGGGACTGGTCAATAAATTACTAGTGACCAGTTGTTAAAAATGCTATGCCATAGTCATGACAGTTATATCACAGCACATTATAGTATCATTTGCTTCAACAACCAACCAACCCACAGTTTGTTGTCAATTCTGTATGCTTTAAAAAATGTAAAAATATAAAAGAAAAAAATGTAGACAATCAGGTTTTTACAAAATTTATTTATTTTATTTTATGTATATGAGTGTTTTGCCTGCATGTCTGTAAGTACATTTGTGTTGTATGATGCTGGCGGAAGTCAGAAGAGGGGGATCCCCTGGAACAGAGTTATGGATAGTTGTTAGCCTCCATGTGGGTACTAGGAACTGAACTGAATCCCTTGCAAGAGCTGCCAGTGCTCTTAACTACTGAGCCATCTTACCAGCCCCCAACAACCAGATTTGAATCTACTCTATTATTTTCTTCTTTATGCTTTTGAATTTTCCTCCAAATTTCTAAACATAAACTTATAAAAGCTGTATTTCAAAATGTCAGTGTCCCAAAACTGCACCCAATATAAATTGGCACTTTTATTCCCAAACCACCAGGCTGAATCAACATGCTTTCAGAGACTTGTATTTTTCTAACAAAAGAAGTTGGGAGAAAAAAAACAAGTCTAAGAACATTGCCATAGACAAATAAAGACATACTCCTGGAACCCTTAATGCAGCAACCCATACATTGTTTCTCTCTCTCTCTCTCTCTCTCTCTCTCTCTCTCTCTCTCTCACCTGTACACTGATTGGCCAGAATATCTATCCCATCCATCCATCCATCCATCCATCCATCCATCCATCCATCCATCCATCCATCCGGAGGTCAGAGAAAAACTCTCCTTCCAGTGTGGGAGTTGGGACTTGAACTCAGGTCATCAAGGCATGTAGAGTAGTAGCAAGTGCTTTTACCCACCAAGACATCTCACCAGCTTGGGGGCACAGTGCTCAGCAACTCAAGAAATCAGGCCACACATTTCAAGAATTAGGTGTGAGATGCTGTCATCTAAGCTCAGGAGCAGCTACCTCTATGATGTACAGTGATAGTGCCTATGTTCATAGAAGACCAAAGCAAAGCAAAGCAAAGCAATACTTTAAATGTAAGCGCAAAACATTTTTGAAGCCCATCAACGACATTAAAGATAGAGAATCACGGCATCTGAGCCAACACTGGTAAGTAACTTCTCAACTAGCTGGCTAGTCACTCTGCTATCAACACAAATTTGTTTTCCATTTTCTAGATTGGCTTTTAATGACATGAAAATTTCTGGGCAGGGTAAAAGAAACTGCTCTGGGAAAAATCTAGGTAGCAGATATCCAGAAAGAGGCTACTAATATACATTATGCTTTCTTATAAGGAGTTTTCTATCTAGATGTCTTAGTAAGATAAAAATAAGAGGATTCTCAACTTGCTGAAAGGCCAGTTACATACAGGAACTACTCAACAGGAGAATGATTTCCAGTAGCAAGTTGAAAGGCAGAGTCTGATGGCTAAGACTACTTTTTTTTTGGGTCTTTTTGAAATAGGGTCTCTCTGTAGCCCCAGCTGTCCTGGAACTCACTATGTAGACCAGGATGGCCTTGAACTCACAGAGATCCACCTGCCTCTGCCTTGAGAGTGCTGGGATTAAAGGCAGGTGCCACCACACCCAGCTTAAGACAACATTTTCATTTGTTTGTTTTATTTATTTATTTAATGTGTATGCGTGTATTGCCTGCATGTAGGTAAGTGCACCCATGTCATATAATGCCCATGGAGGACAGAAGAGACTGTCGGATCCCCTGGAACTGGAGTTACAGACAGCTGTTAGTTCCCATGTGGGTGCTGGGATTCGAACCTAGTCTTCTGCAAGAAACAGTCAGTATTCTTAACCTCTGAGCCATCTCTCCAGCCCCAAGACAACATTTTTAAAATGTCAGATTAGTTAAAAGAAAAGATAATTTTTAAAAAAAGAAAAAGAAATGATACATTTGGAAAGGTGAGTCAGTAATATAAAGAAAATGCCAGCAACAATTCTGATACAAGACGAGACTGGATCTAAATACTGGGTGAGTTATCAATACCACATATACAAATGCTCACCTCCACCCACACTAACAAGAAATGGACCTGATGGCATTAAGTAGCAGGTCAGCTGTAAGGAAAACCTAGGGGACTGACTGTGAGCTCAGTGTGAATCGCAAAATGCAGTCACTGTCCAAAAATTCAAAGTCATCCTGTGGTACAATGCTAAGTCACTCTGCAGAACAATAGAGGCCTTGGCTGCTGTCATACCATGTCTGCTGCCTCTGGAGCAGGTGTTCACTGAGGTCTGGCACTTGAGTGGAGGCCACTCAGAAAAGAGCTGTGATAAAGACAGCTGCTGAAAAGCCCATGGAAGTCATCTAGACTGGCACTGTCCAATAGAAATATAATGTGAACAGCACTTGGGAGGCAGGAACAGGTGGATCTTTGTAAGTTCAAGGCCAGCCTGATCTACATAGTGAGTTCCAGGCCAGCTGGGGCTATAGGGAGACCCTGGTTTAAATAAATAAATAAATAAATAAATAAATAATAAATGGAATAAAAAATAAAATAAATTTGAGCTACGTTATATTGTTTTTTTTCTATACCATGTATTTTTTAGTATATTTTTGTATCTTATACTGAAAGTACTCTCAATTCACAAGTGTATAAGAGCAAGGGAGACAAAGAGATTTCAGAGTGGACTCTAGTTTCCCTCTTCTAACAACCAGATACTCCACCAGAGGCATTTTCCATAATGAAGGGAGTCCCAGAAAGCCTACATGACAATTCTGAAATGCTACACAGAATGCAGCCAAATACTCATGGTTGGAGAGGTCATAGATCCTAGAGAAACTCTATCTTTCATATCTCTAGACAAATGAAATAGCACTATTTCATATGAAATATGCACAAAAAATAAAATGTACAAAAAATTTTTTTTAAAGAAATCCCACACACAGAAAGGGATTTATACATCAGAGAGAGAATTTATGGTTCCATAAAGGGGGGAGGGGCTATATTCATTCTGGTATGAAGAAATTGACTTGAATAGCTCAAAGCCAACAAGTGATAAATGACTGAGTGATGGCCACAGAAAAGAACCTACCCATGGCTGTAGGAAACAAACCTGGCCAGCCTTAGCCTCTTCTGTGTGGTATTTATATGTATAGGCTAGGATGACTGTACCCAAGGTACCTAAAATCATGCATCTGATATGACTTCAAAGTATACAGAAGCATATAGTACTGAATATTACATAATTTATCTGGTTTTTGTCTTTTGATTCCTCAGCAGTAATAAAGAGTTATTACTCTCAGTTATTCATGGCCAGCACTGACAAGTGCATGTTTAAGGTGACATGGGGCAGGGAGTCAACCATTGGAGCTTTGAGGTCAGCTTGACCTGGAGGAGACTGGGATTCCAGAATAAGCTCTACTAGATCATCAGTCAATCAACTAAGCCTACATAATGAAACCTGAACAAAAACTCTGGACACTGGAACTCATTGGCACTAACTAACTGGTGTATATACCAATGTGAAGGAGGGTGAAGTGCCATAATTCCATCTAGTCAGGGTACAAAAGTTTTGCCCAAACTCCATCCTATGTATCTCTTGATTTGGTTGGTCCTGACTAAAGGTCTTGTCCTAAAAATAAAATGTTGTATGCATTGTTCTAGTGAATTATCAAGTCTAAGACAGGTTGGTAGAATGCCTTGGATTTGTGGCAAATTTGTCAGAGTGGCAATGTCTTAGGGCCCCAAGCTGGTATTTGAAGTATGGATCTTGTTGGGACCCATGACCTTAACCTGTGGGTCTATACTAATTCCTGACAGTGTCAGAACTCTACTGCATTGTTTCAGGAAGATCACTCCTTCCAAACACATCTGGAAACATTCTATGTGGTTATAGAATCTGAGCATCTTCTTCCCAGCTATATTCATATACCACCAACCTTGAATGGATTTTATACATCATTCTTACTTCTGCTGAACCCCCAAGGGAAAGGAGGTCCTCAAACCAAAGCTGGCCTGTAGACATTTACTTCAGCTAGGAGGGAACTAATGAAAAGAAGCCAAGAGATTAATAAAGCACTCACAGTGAAGCATTTAACTTTTGCTAAAACAAGTCTTTGATTAGTTCAAGGTGTTTCACATTATAATACAAAGGGGGGGGGGTCTTGTCATGGAAGAATACAGTTCTGCCTTGAGTCAGGATTTGAGGCTTCTAAAATACTTTAAAAAGGTGAGAAAAGGGCTAGACTTGAGCTGTGATGAGGAACATCACACTCTAATCTCCAAGGAAGATGTTCAGAATGAAGTCAAATGTTTAAGCCTGGAACAAGCTCCCAGAGCAGTTTCCAGTGACACTGCCCACCCAATGCTTCTCAATAGATGTCAGGCTACCTAGTGAGCCATTAAGCTCAATGAGCTTCATTGTTGGAGGTGTCTGAGGAGAGGTATTTGAGTTGGAGGTAAGAAAGTACTTAACCTCTTCAAGCTTTAGTTTCAACCTGAAAAAGAATTTGGAAAGTATGTAATGCCTGTATATAGTAGGTGCTCAGCTACTATACAGAGAGGCTAGAGAGGCTGAGTGACACAACTAGAATTACTAAAAGGTCTCCAATTTGGGTACAAGAAAAAGCTTCCCCTCCTTTCAGCTGCCATACCGAGTTCTTGCTCTGTCAATACTCAAGACCTTGGGCTGGCGATGTCCTTGTTTCCTGTCACTCAGACAAATTTTCTAATAAAACAGGCTACCTACAAAAGACTGGTCTCCTGAACACAATTTTTGTCCATTTGGAAATTACATCTCATGCTGTCATGTGACTATCATGAATAAGATTATGCTTAATGAAGATACAAATGAAACTGCAATTTTAGTTTCAAATGTCACAATCATTAACTTGAAGAGCGGACTGGCCTATGCATTCTGTACACAGTTAATTCTGATCACAGTAACACTTCAATCAAAATTCAAAGAAAACTAGATGTAAAATTAGTAAGGTGTTTAATGTGATTACTGATTTTCCTTGGACTATTTTTATAATGTTACCTTAGGCTATGTCACTATGTATCCAAATGTACTAGACAGATGTTTTACATGAAGGATTAGTTTCTGCTTTTATATACTGACCAATTTATCACTGGTCTATGGACTCTTTACCAAATATTAGGTTTCAGTACTAAGGGTTTAAAATCAAGTGGATATATGTTCAATGGCTGTCACATTTCTAAAATACAGTAATAAACTGATAAATGAAGAACAGCCTGGCTTAGTGGTGTATTTCTTTAATTTCAGCCCTTGGGAGGCAGAGGTAAGCAGATCTGTGCGAGTTCCAACCCAACCTGGTCTAAATAGCGAGTTCCAGGCTAGCTACATAATGAGATCTTATTTCAAAAGGGGGGGGGGCTTACTTACTTTTAAAAGAAGACTGGTCTGAGTCTGCCTTGGGTATAAAGCTAAGCACCTAACATACACATCATTTCTTTTGGTTCTCAGAAGTAGCCCAACATAGATATCATATCACTAGTATCCTCATTTTACAGACAAGAAACAGGAACTAAAAGGAGCTAGGTAACTTGCCAGGATGCAAGCCCAGACAGTGCTACTTAGGAGAATGCCTACTCTTAGGTGCTGCCACTTTCTACACTGGCTAGTGTCATGATCTAGTTTTATCTGCATTATTATCAAGTGGTAGTGTTATATTTTCCAGGCCTAAAAATCTACTTAATGTAAACTAACAGAAAGAGTTTTTGATAGACACCCAATGATAATGAAAGACTATTTATGTTTTATTATGAGGTGAACTTACCTTGTTTCACTGTATTACCTACAGTTAATCAAACTGCTAATATACTTACCTCAATCAGTTTGTTGGCATGTTCACGAAAAACTTGGGCATACTCCTTAACTTCTTTTTCATTCCCATTCTTTGCAGCTTCAATCAATACTAAAAGTGGGACGTTGGTTTCCAAGAAAGAATCCGAAACATGGTCCATGACAGCTTTGCGAAGCTAATAATTAAATTGCATAAATTTGATTTGATTTCTACCAAGAAGACTGCTTTTTTTCCCCCCTCTTATACTTTTTGTATCTAATAGAAGCCTATGGAAGATTTATTTATGACAATCCCTCATGTAAGCAACACAACGAAATAACCTGCAACACAGGATTATGGAGACAATGTTTTACACTGCACTCACAGCCTTTCAGCAGAATCTCAGCTTTTGAGACAATCTCTTTTTTTTTCCTTTCCTTGTGAATTACAAAACTAAAGCAGAAGAGAAAACAATTCTGGGTTTAACTGGCACATAGCCTTGGAAGATATATAATTAACATAATTAGCAAAATTAAATGAAAGAGGAAAAAGAGCACTTTCTAACTTATCTGAAAGGGTTAGCACACTATGAGCCTTACAGATTATCTTTATAATCATTTCTGGATTTCAAAGAACAAATTGAATAAAGATATATCCAAACTTTAATTCTGCTTTATATCATGCATGAGCAATAAATATCTTCCTACTAACTATTGAAAACTGTCTATCATTATAACTTGTCTTAACACATTATATATTACACTCTATAGTTATGAAGTTAACTTTCTTTTAAAAACTTAAAATGCAATTTAATTCCAAAATGTTAATGGGATTATGTATCCTTAAAGGAAGTTTTTTACATTTACTAACGTGGAAAATTCAGCATCCCAAACATTTCTATACTACCATATTTGAGCTGAAAAAACACTGCTACCAACAACCTAAGGGGGAACTAATTGCAAATATAGGCTTTAGAATGGGGCAAGTCAGAAAAAAAAAAAGGATTGCTCTGTCAAATATATGTAAGCCAATAAAAAAAGGTCCTTTGAAGTTATTTTCACAGGTCTCCAAGTCATTTTAAGTGGATAACCCTATCTACACATCGTTTTCATGCTGGAGCTAATTTATTTGGTCCACCCCAAAGGGACCATATTATTCTATGTCCTTCTGAGATTTTATTACACATTAATAAGCTTATTAACAACAAAACAGATTCACTTTTCTGTGAAAACCCACCCAGTCCCCTAATTATGTCTAATATTTATTAGGATTTTAATCAAAACTACAAAAGAGAGAACTTAAGAAAAACACTTTTTCTAGCTTACCTGTCTACGCAAGTCCCTGGTCTTCTTAGTCATTTTATCTATTGCAGAATTGAGCGCATCACTTCTTTCTTTACGTCCAGCCTGAATAAAAAGATGCATGCATGTTTTAGTAATTTACAAGGAACTTTAATGACAGTCTGTAATTATTTAGTGTTAAAAGCGACACTGAGAAAGCAGTAAAATGTTTTTAAGCCTAAAGTTAGAAAAACGGGTGGGAGTGTGCCCATGCAACTTCATCTAAAAAATACAACCTTGAGGCTGGAGAGATGGATCAGAGGTTAAAAACACTGGCTGCTCATGCAGAGGACCAGGGTTCCATTTCCAGCACCCACATGGAGGCTAACAACCATCCATAACTCCAGTTCCAGGCGATCTGACACCTTCTTCTGACTTCTGTGGGCATTGCATGACACGGGTGTACTTACATATATGCAAGCAATACATTCACACACATAAAAAATAAAAATAAAATATTTAGAAGAAAAGAAAGGATGACAGAGCATGGCTGGCCTAAGTGAGGTGAGAGGGCACTTTCTCAGACTGCCTCTCTTGGTGTGGCCTCCCTCTCTGAAGGCAAGGATGAATCTAATGGAAAAAATACAACCTTGAGGCTGGAGAGATGGATCAGAGGTTAAAAACACTGGCTGCTCATGCAGAGGACCAGGGTTCCATTTCCAGCACCCACATGGAGGCTAACAACCATCCATAACTCCAGTTCCAGGCGATCTGACACCTTCTTCTGACTTCTGTGGGCATTGCATGACACGGGTGTACTTACATATATGCAAGCAATACATTCACACACATAAAAAATAAAAATAAAATATTTAGAAGAAAAGAAAGGATGACAGAGCATGGCTGGCCTAAGTGAGGTGAGAGGGCACTTTCTCAGACTGCCTCTCTTGGTGTGGCCTCCCTCTCTGAAGGCAAGGATGAATCTAATGGCCATTGGCGCTACACACCAATCCCAGGCTAAATAGTCCCATGAGAAGGACTTCAACCCTGTCTTTTTTATTTTATGCATGTAAGTTTTTGCCTGGATGTATGTATGTGAATCATGTGTATACCTGGTGCCTGAAAAGACCAGAAAAGGGCATCAGATCCCCTGGAACTGGAGTTACAGTTATGAGTCACCATGTGGTACTGGGAAATGAAACTGGGTCCTCTGAAAGAGTACCAAGTGTTCTTTACTCAGCCACCTCTCCAATCCTGAATCTTGTTTTTAGAAACAGGCTCTTCTACTGAACCTGGAGCTCATCACTTATTTGGCTATACTGGCACAGGATCCTCCTGTCTCCGCCTTCTCAGTGCTAAGATTACAAAAGCATAGACCACCACACCTGGTTTTTTAACATGCGTGCCAGGAACCAAAGTGAGGTCCTCATGCTTGCACAGCAACTCCAGAGTCATCTCCCTAGCTCCAAAACAACAAATCTGAAGATGCATTGTGGTTGGAGTTAATAATGCTTATTATGCAGCTCACATGAGAATGGTTTGTAAAATATCTTGTTTATTTTCAGAATTTTTAGTCTAAATTTAATGTAATTGTACTGCATAGGAAAGAATGTATTTGCCACTCTTGGAGATGTATTAAATCAGCATTTCTTCACAAGTCAGAGGGTTGAGATTTGCCTTTGTAACACAACGCAGAAACTAAATGACAGCTGAAGTATAGGGATAAAGATTAAAGATTACTATCCTAGGCACAGCTACCTGTGTCCCTAGAAATACCTAGTAGACATTTGCTATGTTAAATTACTAAAAGTTTGTTTTCACAAAATAAATGTGCTTCTTTCTATAAAACATGCTAGTAATCACTGGTGAGATACAAATGGACAAAGGAATTTAACCCAATGTGCTCCTTTTGGGTGCTCTCGAGACATTCTTATAAGGGTCTGATGTCAGTGTATAAGCCAGCAAGCAGATGAATGTGTGGTTAAGACAATGGCTGTTTACTCAATTCTGTTTATGTAATTTCTTACTCATCTCTTATCTCTTGTTAGATGAGTGTAATGCCACTTACCTGCATGCCTCTGCACCACTACCGACTCTTAGAGCACATGAAAATATTAAGGAATATAGATGATTATTTAATAGAGGACATAAAAGAGGTAGGGGGAGTGCTGGAGAGATGGCTCAGTGGTTAACAGCACTGGCTGATCTTGCAAAAGACCTGGGTTCAAATCCCAGCACCACATGGTGGCTAACAACCATCCATAACTCCAGTTCCAGGCGCTCCGACACCCTCTTCTGTTCGGGCATTGTATTACATGGGTGTACTTACATACATGCAGGTAATACATTGATATATATAAAATGAAAATTAAAAAAATATAAAAGAAGGTAAGAAGGAACTCATGAGTAAAGAGTTGAATGAATGATAAATGGATATGGTCATAATTCAAATCTACTGAGAGTCAGCTCTTTTTATTAATTACTTTTATTACTATTACTATGTGTCTATGATGTGCTTTTGTGAATGCAGGCACACACATGTCATATTTCATGTGGAGGGCCAGAGGACTACTTTCAGGAAGTAGTTCTCTCCTTTCACCTTGGGATCCAGGGATCAAACCCAGGTAATCAGGCTTGCACAGCAAGGACTTTTACCTGCTGAGCCATTCTGCTGGCCCCAGGTCCCATTCCTTATCCTTTACCCCAATGTTCCTGTACTGTCAACAAAATAAAGTAGTCCACTAATATTAATGGTGGGGTGGGGAAAAGACCAACAAAAACTAATCAGTAATGAAACAAGGTTTCTTCAGAGTCATCAGTCAGAAAAATGCTTCAATTTAAATCTAGTTATTAATAATCTCAGGATCAAAATACCAGGATCTAAGAAGACAAAAGATTGGATCAAATTAAACTGACCTGTTAATTAATGCTTCAATCTGAGAAGGTACAGCATATTCCTCAAATATTCAAGTACTTACTTCCAAAAACACCAAATAAAACCTGTCATTGTTCATAGTGACATTTTAAGGATATGTATCATCATTTCTTCCAGAAAATATTTGGGGTCTGAAACCCAAAAATTGGGGTCCTTGACCTCTTGACAGCCTGATTTCTTGCTAGTCCAAGACTTTCCTCAATTTGGGTAGAAGTCACATAAAAATCACATATATAAACTGACTTTTGAGGGAATTACAGTGACGAAACATCCCTTTAAGATAAAACGCCCACTGTACACCATGAATCTATCACTATCAATTCTGCCTTTGCCAAATTACCCTAAAAATCGATCTGTCTTTTTTGTTACTGTGGGGAAAAAAAAATGTCTCATTAGTCAAGAAGGGGCAGCTCAGAAGCAGTTGTTTACTGAACTTTACTAAAATTTTTAGGTTCTCTTAAACAGACCGCTTTTAAGATGTATTCCTTTATTTAAACAAACAAAAATAAAGTCCAAATAGCAAGTTTAGGGTTCCAATCATCACCTAACACATAACAAGGACACGGACACACATGGACACACACATGGACACACACACACACACACACACACACACACACA
>NW_008339573.1:452817-482977 GCF_000622305.1 Nannospalax galili
TACAGAACCTTAACACTGACTGAGCTTGAAAAAAACAGGTAGCTTATTGATCTGTAAGAGTTTTGTTCTTTTAAAATTAAAGTTGCTATGAATTTTTATTGTAAAATAAAGTACTTCAAACATAACAAGAAGAAAAGCAACCATGGGACAGACAGGTTGATTACCCCTTATTCAAAATACTAGGGACCAGAAGTATTTCAGATCTCAGAGGCTTTTTTAGATTTTGGAATATTTGTACAGTTTTTCTGACAAAAAGTTTTGGACTTTGGACCATTTCAGGTTTTTTTTTTTGTTTGTTTGTTTGTTTTGTCTTTTTGAAGCAGGGTCTCCCTGTAGCCCCAGCTGTCCTGGAACTCACTACGTAGACCAGGCGGGCCTTGAACTTATAGAGATCTGCCTGCCTCTGCCTCCCGAGTGCTCAGATTAAAGGCCCATTTCACATGCCAGGCCCATTTCAGTTTTTGGGTTTTCAGATTAGGAATGTTTAACTACTATCAGAACAATGAAGAAACTAAATTAAGATATCCTAAGTGCTCATCTAATGGAGAGACTTTATTCTACCGAGACCATTGGGGATTTGCTTAATTTTGACATAGGTATTTCTGCTTGCAGTGGCAAAGGGCTTTCTAAAACCAGTAAGGTATGCCTGAAGCTTCAGGATAAAGCTTCTCTTTAGCAAGTAAATACCAGCTGACCTGAGGAGAAGCAAAGGTTATTAGCTGGGCCAGCCTGTACAGTACAGTACAGTTCTCATTAGGAGGGCCTTCACAGCCTATCTATGACAAGCATGGAATAGCCACTAACCTCCCTCCTACGTAAATAGACTTAACTATTTATTTGAGCAAATTCTAGGGACCCTACTCCAAATGCTTAGAATGGGCAGGACTAACCATAATCCTGCTCACAAAAGGCTTATAATCTGAGATAAAATAATTCAGAGCAACACTTAATTCAACTGTATCTCACAAGCCCAACTGTGAAATATTTTAAAAAGAGACAGGCAGATTTGCTTAATTTAATAGGAAGCACTAATCAATTATGTATTGCCTCAGAAATTACATTGCCCTCATAAAATCGGAATTAGGGCTAGCAAGATGGCTCAGCAGGTAAATGTTTGCCACCAAGCCTGTCAACCTGAGGTGGATGTCTAGCCTCCACACAGTGAAAGGAGACAACCAACTCCTCAAAGTAGTTCTCTGATCTCTATAAGGCTACACTCATGTGTGCACACCCATACACATATACACAAATAAGTAAATAAATGTAATAAAATTTTTAAAAAGAAAATAAAAATTAGTGTTCTAAAAGATAAATGTCAGAACAGGCATGTGAAGCCTCTTCCTCCCAAGATACTGAAACAGAGAGAAAGAACAGAGCAGCACCTTGACATCTAGGTACAAATGGGACACACTGAGGCAGGCACCTAAGAAGGCCTGCTGTCCATAGGACAGAAGCCTTTAAACAAAGCAAAAGGTAAGGAACTTCAGAAAGGAAGTTATAGGCAAACTAACAATCACCCCAAGAAGGTTTTAGAAAAGAATGGGGACCTTTAAAGACAATCTTCAGAAAAATATTTGGAAACCAAAGGAAACTAACACCTACTAAAGAGTCTCTGAGTAGTGACTAAAGGTCTGATGTGGGCTGGCAACACACTGTCATTGATACACATCTACTGATAACATAAGAAGTGGTTGTGCCATCTGACCCCCAGAGAGCTGGTGGGCTCTGTGTCAGTCGAACATGACAGGAGCCACTGGAAGTTCATGGAAAGCACAACAGTAGCGGGTTGTATGTACTGTACTTCTAAGTTCCTTTTAAAAAGAATTCTATTCTTAAATTACAAAGGTTCTATTATGACTGACCATACTTATTTCATCCAAAAATTAGGGGGGTAGGGATGAACTCTAATGTTACATACACATCACCCCACTTTCCATCTCTATCGCCTCAGAGTTTAGAAATAAGCATTACAGTTTGGGTGTTTTCTCTAATGGTAGTACCACCTTTAGAAAATAACTATAAAATCTTTCAAAAGATGACTGACCAGAAGAAATGCTTATAAAATACAGCAAAATTAATTTCTTTCATAAACAAAAAAAATCACACAAGTCTCTAAGAAAATGACCAATACAGGGAGTAGGAATGAGAAAATATAATAAGTCTTCAGGAAAAGAACATTCTAATATCCATACAAAATAATGTTAACTCTCAACTAATCTTTAAAGAACAAATCAAGAGAATATTTTTAACTTATCAGAGTCATAGACACTTTTCAGAGTCCAATGACCTCTGATATGATGTTAATTGCAGAGAAGGATGAGTAGTACAGAATTATAGACTAAGCAAGGGAGAAAAATGGTTACAATTCTTTAGAAGGCAGTGTGGCAATATCAATCAATTTTAAATATATAAACCCTATAATTCAGGAAATCTGATGCCAGAACCTTACCTCTATAATAAGCTTGTGTAAGTATCAAAGACATTAAAAGGATTATTTTATACTGTCTGAAAAAGCCAAAAGCTGCAAAATAAAAAAATATCAGTGTACCTCTACAAAAGGGAAAACCCACGGAGACATTAGACAGACAATAGGCAGCCATGCAAACAGAAGGCAGAATGTATAGACAGACACATGGAACAAACATCAGGGCAGAACTAGCACCTGCAGAGGCCAGCATAACCTCACTCCTCCCTGAAGCCTTAGCAACACGTTTTCCAGTAATGTTCAAAATAGGGATCAACATCTCAAAAACAGATACAAGGGACTGGAGAGATGGCTCAGTGGCTAAGAGCACCGGCTGTTCTTGCAAAAGATCCAGCTCAAATCCCAGCACCCACATGGTGGCTAACAACTGTTCATAACTCCAAGTCCAGGGGATCTGATGCCTTCCTCTGCCCATCTTGGGCAATGTATGACATGGGTGCACTTACACGCATTCAGATATAACACTTATACACATAATAAAATAAAAGAAAAGGCGGGTATGGTGACGCATGCCTTTAATCCCAGCACTTGGGAGGCAGAGGCAGGCAGATCTCTGTGAGTTCAAGGCCAGCCTGGTCTACACAGTGAGTTCCAGGACAGCTGGGGCTATAGAGAGACCCTGTCTCAAAAAGACAAAACAAAAACAAATACAAAACAAAACAAAAAAATCCACATACAATTGACACTGTTATAAACTTTTAATAATAATAATAATAAATTTTTTTTCTTTAAAGGCTGGTGAAATAGCTCAGCCTTACCAGGTAAAGATGTTTGCCATGCAAGCCTGGAACTCACAATGGAAGGAGAGAACTGACTCCTGAAAGTTATTCTCTGACCTCCCACATGTGCCTTGGCACATGCACATATACACCATAAACATTTTAAATAACAACAACAAAAAAATCTTGCACACCTTGGGCTGAATTTTTGTTCCTGATTTTCTTTGCAGTGATGCTATCATAAACTTACTGTTTTTCATGACACACGTCACTGCCCTTTCATCCCAGAATCTATTAAGGCTCTTAGAACCAGGAATGTAACTCAGTGGTATAACATTTACTATGTGCAAGGCTCTGGGTTTAATCCCTAGTACCACAAACAAAAAAGTAAATTAATTGTTTTTTTTTTTTTTTTTAAGTTATGTTCTTACAGAGAGTGGTGTTCCAAGCTTCTTCAGCTAAGAGTGTTAACATGGAGCCAATATACATGCAAATTAACCTCTTTAAATTTAGCCAATTGGACCAGAGCCCACTAAAATTAAGAGATTCTTCAAGTAAGTATAAATGATAATCTAATTCCTTAATTCTATTCTGTGCAAATGGCTCTGCTTAGCCCAAGGTATGAAGAAACACATCTAAATCAAGTTATTCAGAAATGTAGAGAGGGAAAAGCCAGGAAGGGTAAACCTAAAGGGGGAAATATAAACACAAGTCATTGGCAGAAGAGACCTTTTTTTTGATTAGGCCAAGGTAATTTCTGCTATTTTGTTGCTTGTTTTTTGAGACAGGGTCTCCCTGTAGCCCCAGTTGCTCTCCATTTCACAGAGCTCCACCTACTTCTACCTCCCTAGTGCTGGGACTAAAGGTGTATGCCACCAGGCCTAACTAATTTCTACTATTTTTGTTTTGTTTTGATTTCTACAGTACAAAAAGAAAATATCTTCATGTTAAATTTAAATACTTACTTCCCCAAACTTCTATGGAAAATCCCTCACCTAACTCCCAAAATAGGTGAATCAAGCCAAGATTTATTACTAAATTTATAGCCCTAGACACAGACTAGCTCTAGTGTAAGGAACTAGGCTGCCTCATGACCCTGGCCCTGACATTCCCTCAAGAGTACCAAGTGCCAAAGCACACAAACATCCTCCAAACTAGAAGGGTGTACTCCAAACTGTAAGTTGCAAGATGAGGTGGAACACTGCCCACCACACTAACCTGTTTTCTCAATTGTTTCTCAGTCATATTTACTAATAAAGGAACAAAAAGCCTTTAAAAAAAAAATTGCTGGGCGTGGTGGCGCACACCTTTTTAATCCCAGCACTTGGGAGGCAGAGGCAGGCAGATCTCTGTGAGTTCAAGGCCAGCCTGGCCTACATAGTCAGTTCCAGGACAGCCAGGGCTACAGGGAGACCCTGTCTCAAAAAGAAAAAAGAAAAAAAAAAATCAACAAAGGGCCAAAGACCAAAACAAAACAGGGATGATACTACATTGTCTCAAGTGATGTGTAAGTGATGCAGTCATTTTAGAAGAGGAAAAAAACCCTCTTCCTTCAAAAAAAACAAAAACAAACCCCCAAACTACTTATTCTGTCTTGATAGAGCAAAAGCCCAAGTATGTGGTTGCCAAGTAAGACCTAAAAGGGTTCAGGAGAAATATTCAGATCCACACAGTCTAGTATCTCGACTCTAAAAGTTGCTACTATTCAAAAAGTATAAGAGATTTTTCCAAGCAGCGATCAAGACTTCAGCAACAAAGTTTATCTCAACACAGTGTCCAGGATACCTCTGTGCAACACTCTGGTGCCAAGGCATTAATTTTTAGAATTAAATACAATTAAAGGAATAGCTGACTTTTTGGTATAAAACAAATATAAAACTTACTATCTACCATAAAAGAATAGAAAATTTCATTTATATATCTGTATGACTGAAGTAACCTCCTCCAATCATCCAGGTATTTGTTAAAAGCATTTCTCATGTAGAAGAATGTAGATAACAACAGCTACCTAAATCTTGCCATAAGATTCAGTGACTTTCCTTAAAACCATTTTACAGAGGACAAGTGGGTTAGATTTTACTTCTCCTTTGCTTGGTAATAAATATATCAAACATTTATATGCAGAATAAAGTTGCTCTAAAATGAAAAGAAGTTTAGTTTAGAGAACAATGCTATCTATATAAATAAAGGAAAAGGGGGGGAGGGAGGCGGAGGGGAGAAGGGGGGATGAAGGGAAGGAATAAGATCAATGAGAAACACACACACTCACACACGTGCATGCCCAAACATGTCTTTGGGTCCACAGCCTCAACCTCTGAACCCAAAAAGTAGGCAGGTGAGAAAAATGACTATGACCTTGAAAGAACTGTGTTCCTCAGTCATTCTGATACAGCAAAAGCAGGTCTATCCACCTATTCAGGAATATAAAAAACTAATAAACTGCAGGGCATGCTAACAGGCACCTATTATACCAACTATTTGAGAGTTGAGGCAGAAGGATTTGGGCTACATAACAAAACTGTCTCTTATTTAATAAAAAAAAAATACACAACACACACACACACACACACACACACACACACACACACACCACACACATGCGTGCGCTCAGGTTAACACATGAATGCAAACCAGCAGAGGCCAGAAAAGGGCATTGTATCCTCTGGAGCTGGAGTTACAGGAGGTTGAGGGCAATCGTGTGGGTGCTGGAAATCCAACAAGTGCTCTTAACAAGTGTTGAGCCATCTCGCCACAGAAAAATAGATGGGAGAATTCCAAAGGCAAAACAATCTGGAGGCATTTTGTTTCTGAGAGATAATATTATTTCAACACCTAAATTATAACATTGGGTCCAATGAATTTAACAACTCCAACAAACATTTACTGAACAGAAGGCCCAGAGTAAGAGACAGGGAGACAACAAAGTGAAAAGACCCAAGTCAGGCTAGCCTCTGCCCTCCACAGATCCACAGATACGGAATCCACAAGCTGAAATGACTCAGGAGTCTCTTGTGAATTTAAGAAATCACACACACACACACACACACACACACACACACACACACCCTTTGATCCCAGCACTTGGGAAACAGGGGTGGACAGGCCTCTGTAAATTCAGGGCCAGCCTAGTCTACATAGCAAGTTCCAGGCCAGTCAAGGCTATACAGTAAGACCCTGACCCAGAAAAAGTAAGGAGATGCTTTTCCTTCTAAATCTTCACATACTTGCACTCATTCCTAACCACGGTTGCTCTAATTCAACTGACTCAAATACTTTTTCTACGCAAGGAACTGAAGTGGTCACTTGTGAGAATTTAATCCAGCTTCTGCATTACAAAGATTATTTTCGTCAGAGAACAGCTGACTTCAAGTAGACATTCACAACATTCTAAGGGCTTCCTTTCCATTAATAATAGTAACATTAACGTAATAGACTGCCCATGTGAACTCCCTGCCTGGAATTTTTAGGGGCAAGCTCCTAGAGAACAATGTCACTACAACCTAGAGTCACAGACTCAGTAGGAATCTGATTAAAATTTATCCACAGAAAAGCGAATGAGCAATAATATTTCACAATCCCATCTCCAGACCCAGGTTGTGAACACCAGGGTATAGAAGGGATTAGAGGAAGATCAGGGTCAATGGGAGAGTGGCACATTAGAGTCAGCATGCTGGTAGAGCAAGTACTAGTGCAAGTTCATTCCTGGGGACACGAGCAACTTCAGCTCAGCCAGAGAAACTATGTACAAAGTACACTGTAGTCTGTCTGTATAGCCTTCCTTCTCGTCTCCCTTCACAGTATCACATGTACGGATACTGCCTTCCCTCTCCTTTCATACTTTCTAAGGCATTACCTTCAATAAAACTTGTACTTCTAAGTAAATTTTGAGGTGACTTTTAGAAAAATTCAAAAATACGTAATTGATTACTAAAATCAAACAAAACTTATACACAGGGCCCTAAGGATGAGACCTTAAGCATCTTCTAGTTATCGCTGGAATAGTCATATTCCAATATAAAAGTTTTATCTATTCAGAAAATGACTTCATAGAATTCACCTAGTGGAATGAAACCCTCAAAAGACAACAAGCCAGTAGTGTTCTTGTTTTACAGACATCGGTGGTTTTCAGGTTTCTGCTTTCAGGTCTGAAACAAGCTTCACTAAGGATAAGAAAAGAAATAAGTACATACAGCTAAATCAATAAGGCAAAGATATATTAAAAGGCATTCCCTTAGTATAGCCTGAGAACATGACACTGATTCATGCTAGAAACATCTTATGCATTTATATAATACTAGCCACAAACATTCATATCTGAGGTCTGAAAAATTATACAACAGGAAGAAGCTAGAGTTAAGATAAACAAAACCAACCAAAACCAAAACTCCTTCCCAATCTAAATGACCTCTTTTTTTTTATTCCTAAGAAGAAGTCCAACAAGAGCTGGTATAAGACTCAAAGTCAGTTCTTAAGTGTGCCAGTAGGAGCTGGTGTGCAAACATTCCAGTTTTTTTCAGTGCCACAACCTCCCAATCTGAGCAGTAACTGTAGCTTTCAGTTAAGGAATAGGTAAGATGTTGAAGTAGAAATACTGGGGACCACGCCAGAATTCAGCCACACTGCATTACTTGTTCAAAATCATCTCCATTCCACTATCAACATTTGGGTCACGTGTATAAAAAAATGACTGTATAACAACCTTCCCTTTCTCCTAGTAGGGCATTCAAAGATCAACTCAGCACTATTTTTCAATCAGCATGGTGATAAAACATTGTTATGTAATAAGAGAAGTAAAGATCTTTTTAGAGTTCCTTTGAAATTCTCAATTGGGGTGGGGGGGCACCATGGTTTCTGGAAGCTAACCCCTCTTTATCCTGCCTTTAAGATGTTAAGTTCTTAATGACAAAGAAAGCAAGCCCATTTAGTTTAGCAACAGTCATACTTTGCTTTTTCACTAAGTATGACAAGGCAATTGAGTAGCTTTCCAAACTATCAGAGCAGAGGAATTACCTTGCTAGGCTGGCGTTTTAAAACAGCATTTCATAAATCAATCGTGCAGACTTCTGCACATTTAGAAGATCTACAGAGAATCAGCAGTCTAATACTAGCTCTCACACACATTAAAAATCATCACTCCGCTAGTCCAACTCACTGTTCAGACGGGTCATCTTGAATGCAGCCTTTATTACAACCTCATTGTTGCTTCCTACACTGAAAGAATACCATGTTTTAAAGTCAGTTCTTCTTTCTCGATTCATTTTAATCGGAGGGTCTTTCAAGGACCCCAAGACTATTATAAAGCATGGTGCTTTTTAACAGTAAAGCTTCTGGAAAACCCAAACAAAAGACACGTCACCCGGTGACGTCAGCCTATATACAGTTGTGTGTGGTCGCAGCACATAAGCAAATCCATTCTTGTGCCGTTTCTCGGAAAAGCTTTTCAGTAAATGCACTCATGCTGCTCCAGGAGCTCTTCTCTGCAACAAGCCGCCCATCTGCCATCAACAAGTTAAGACCAAGAGAACTAACAGCTGCAGGAAGGAGAGACTGATGCTTTGATGATCAGCAGTAATCGGGGGAGGAGGAAATTAATAACATAATCAAAGCTGATTTAAGGGATCAGAGCACCACAGAAAATGAAACCAATGCTATCTAGAGGAATATCCTAAGGAAAAATCAACTCACCCGGGCAGATTTCAATTTTACTTGAAAAGCCTGGGACACAGAAAACAGGAAACTGGTCAAAGGCTCCTGCATGTTAGAGCCTTTTACAGACTCACTGCGTTGAGTCTGACAACCCTGACTGAATGCAGCCTCCAATGTGCTCAGAAGAATGGGTAAGTCCATGCATTTCTATGTCTTATACAGTCAACAAGGAATCACGCTTTAAAAATAGCCAGTGAATTCATGTTTTTTGAAGCAAATCACTGTTATTTTTGGATTTTAAGATTTATATAAAGGTGTATCACTGAGAAAGGGGGCATGATTTAATTTAATCTTTATAAATGCTTTAAGTTCTGCTTCAGTCATACAAACAAGGTTAATTTTTCTGCAGTGACTGAAAAATAAGTTATACGCAATGAAATATTTCATCATAATGTTACATTGTTGTTGCTTTTAACAGCCCATATGTTCTGCTGAAACATATCCTATCTTCTTGTTTTCTTTAAATTATATTCTGCAGGCTTACATTTCAAGTGGCCATTAGGGGCCCCTATGCTGGCAGCAATATATGCAATGAGTGTGGTTTTAAAAATGCTGCCTGCCCTGGGTATGGCGTGTCCACCCAAATGCCGCTGTGAGAAGCTGCTATTCTACTGCGACTCTCAGGGCTTCCACTCAGTGCCAAACGCCACAGACAAGGGTTCTCTGGGCCTGTCCCTGAGGCACAATCACATCACAGAGCTTGAAAGAGATCAATTTGCCAGCTTCAGTCAACTTACCTGGCTGCATTTAGATCACAATCAAATTTCAACAATAAAAGAAGATGCTTTCCAAGGACTATATAAACTTAAGGAGTTAATCTTAAGCTCCAACAAAATATTTTATTTGCCAAACACAACTTTTACCCAACTGATTAACCTGCAAAATTTGGACCTGTCTTTTAATCAGCTGTCATCTCTGCACCCTGAGCTGTTCTATGGCCTTCGGAAGCTGCAAACCTTGCATTTACGTTCCAACTCCCTGCGGACTATCCCAGTACGCCTGTTCTGGGACTGTCGTAGTCTAGAGTTTCTGGATTTGAGCACAAACCGTTTGCGAAGTTTGGCTCGCAATGGATTTGCAGGATTAATCAAACTGAGAGAGCTTCACCTAGAGCACAACCAGCTGACGAAGATTAATTTTGCTCATTTCCTCCGGCTAAGCAGTCTGCACACACTCTTCTTACAATGGAACAAAATTAGCAACTTGACATGTGGAATGGAGTGGACCTGGAGCACTTTAGAAAAGCTAGACCTGACTGGAAATGAAATCAAAGCCATCGACTTGACAGTGTTTGAAACGATGCCTAATCTTAAAATACTCCTTATGGATAACAACAAGTTAAACAGTCTTGATTCCAAAATCTTAAACTCCCTGAGATCCCTCACAACCATCGGCCTCTCTGGCAATCTGTGGGAATGCAGCCCACGAATATGTGCTCTTGCCTCCTGGCTGGGCAGTTTCCAAGGTCGGTGGGAGCATTCCATCCTATGCCACAGCCCTGACCACACCCAAGGAGAGGATATTTTAGATGCAGTACATGGGTTTCAGCTCTGCTGGAATTTATCAACCACTGTCACTGTCATGGCTACAACTTACAGAGATCCAACCACTGAATATACAAAAAGAATAAGCTCATCAAGTTACCATGTAGGAGACAAAGAAATCCCAACAACTGCAGGCATTGCAGTTACTACAGAGGAACACTTTCCTGAACCAGACAATGCCATCTTTACTCAGCGAGTAATTACAGGAACAATGGCTTTATTGTTTTCTTTCTTTTTTATTATTTTTATAGTGTTCATTTCCAGGAAGTGCTGCCCTCCCACTTTAAGAAGAATTAGGCAGTGCTCTATGATTCAGAACCACAGGCAGCTCCGATCCCAAACACGACTCCATATGTCAAACATGTCAGATCAAGGACCGTATAATGAGTATGAACCCACCCATGAAGGACCTTTCATCATCATTAATGGTTATGGACAGTGCAAGTGTCAGCAGCTGCCATACAAAGAATGTGAAGTATAATATCTACCCATCATCAAAAGTCACATCAGATAAGTAACCTATTTTACATAGTAGGGGCCAAATACATATCCAATTTTTACCAATGGTGACATTAAGCCTAATTTTCCAAATCAAGTGGAGACTTGATTTTTTGAAGTGTTGAAGTATTTTTAATTTTTTAAATGAAAACATATTTTCAGTGTTAAATGAAGCAATGCTCACATTAATTTGCACTCTCGTTGGAAAATCTAAATGCTTACTTCAAAATAAGACATTTCATGTATGTAATTATATACTATTGTATGTAAACATTTACACTAAGGTCTCCATGTTTTTTTTTTCTCTCTCTCTACTCAAAACAGTTCAGAAAAAAACGCTATTAGGCAGAAAAAGACAGGGATGAAAACCTGTTTGATCGCTGTTCTCTATCCCATGTACTACACCTGGCTTCCTGTTTAAAAGAAGACAGCAAAGTTCTCGTGTGATAATTTGGTATTTACTCAAACTATAATCTATTGCCAGTGTGAAAAGTAGATGTACATGTATGCTGAAGACTGGTAAATATTAAACACTCTTCTTTCAGAGTTTTTGCCTGGTTAATAGACATTATCAAAGTCTACATCATGAAATCAGCACCCTTTATGTAATTCTAATAAAGCTGGGTGTCACTTTAATATATTTCAACAATGAATCCAAGAGATTATTAATAAAAGGTCTCATTATAATAAATCAATACTAAACAATTACATTGACTTCTTATCATACAACTCTAGTTTGACTTGTAATGAACATGCTGATTTTTGTGGCATTTAGACTATCATTTTATACTAGTATTAAATTACCATTTTACTAATTAACTTACTAAATCTTATTTATGTAAAAAAATAGCATTTGGGAGAGAAGAGATATGCTGTGTCAATTTAACAATCTTGACATATTCCTTCGAGTCTGAAAAACCATCCCCCTCATAAAGATGCCCTGACAAAGGGTTTAAGCCTCTTCCATCTGCCTTTTTCTGATTTTTCTTTAAACCTCAAAGAGCCAAATTAAAAATAATTGGCTAGCAAACAGGCATAACACTGATTCTTGCTGTATTATAAAGAAACAATGGAAAAATTACCTTCAAAATATGGTGTAAAATTTGCCTTTTTAATAAAGATGCACACATTATTGGTTCCTTCTGTGACAGGACCAACATATTACTGAGGTGAATCTTATGGTGGAACACTCGACATACTTTTGCAGCCACACAACATTAAGCGGAAGGCAGCATGAAGGTAGGAGGATAGAGAGCAGAGATTTTGAAACCTGACTCTCGGGTTAGTTACCAAGCAGCAAAAGTGGTTATTTACAATTTGTACCAAATAAAGCAAGGCCCAGGGACCGGCACTGAAAAGGGAAGAAAGGAAGGCTCTTTGGTATAAATATAAACACTGTATAACCATAACAACAAATGCAATGATACCACATTTTTCAGTATGAGAACCACCATAAGTATTCAATTTCTCCGATTATGACTTCTATGGGAAAACTATGGCATATTTGGGATTTAGATGCAAGTAACCAATTCCCACAGAATTTTTCCATAAAGAAGGTTTCATGTAAGAGAAAATTGAAATAAGGATCATTAATTTGATTTTAGAAAAACAAGAATTTTTATGTGTAAAAATATGTAAATCCTTAGAGGAAGTCACTGTCTTTTTTTTTTTTTTTTATTTTTTTTTAAAGGGCATCTTTTCCTTAACATACATGTTATGTTTAACATTAAATCCTTCTTTCAAGGCTTGTTTTCTTTCCAGGACTGAATCAAAAATGTTTAGCTCTAAAGATTTAGACATGATTTTCCTCCTTTAGCACTTAAAAAGATACCTACATTTCAAAGAAATTATTTCTAAGTAAAGACCAGACAAAATCACAAGTTGCAGCGAAACTATGTTCTCTGTCTTTTTTAGTTATGTTTAACATTAAATCCTTCTTTCAAGGCTTGTTTTCTTTCCAGGACTGAATCAAAAATGTTTAGCTCTAAAGATTTAGACATGATTTTCCTCCTTTAGCACTTAAAAAGATACCTACATTTCAAAGAAATTATTTCTAAGTAAAGACCAGACAAAATCACAAGTTGCAGCGAAACTATGTTCTCTGTCTTTTTTAACATGGGTAGATTAATTTGGCAAAGCCTCAAAACAGTTCAATTTAGATAGTCTTGAGTAGCAAGCATTTCATCTCCTGATAAACCAGACTCTGAGCTTGTCTGAGCTCAGACAGCTGCTGATTTTCCAGCATAGAGCGCAGAGCACTACTTCCCTACAGAGGGGCTGGATCAGAAGCCCCTATAACAAATGAGCTCCATGGGCTAAAATTTACCAATTCATTTATCATGGTGACCACTGCCATTTGTCAGATGACAGACAGCCTGTTCACAATACAGTCTTGAGAGCACAAGATTCCACTGGCCCTAAGGGATAGGAATGTTCTTCATCATTTCAAATCACAACCAAAATTAATTCAAACTATGAATAGAAAAGTAAGAAATAACAAGAACTTCTACACTAATCCTAAAGAATATAGTTAGTAAAATGGACCACAAAGTGAAGACATCCTTAATGTATGTTGCAAAGCAAGCCATTTAATAGCAGGGGAAGAACATAGCCGAGGTCACCGGGGGAAAAGGTTCTGTTTTTCTATTTGTTTCCACAGTTTTTGTCACATTTGCTAATTTACTGGAAGTATTTTTCCTTTCTCACTCGAAGCACAAATTTCTCTTTAATTGCCTATGAAAACAGGGTTCCATTAGTTGTGTATTTTATCACAGTATCTGTACTATCTTTACCAACTGGCCAGGATAGAACTACACATCACAGCAACTCTCTAAGTAGTTCCGGTTATAAATGTGGAGGGCTTGCTTTTTTGATGGGGTTTTATCTTCTTCACCATCACCTTCCAACTTCCTTTCTTCCTCATTTCAAGGTTAGAGGAAAATGACCATTAAGAACCAGAAAAATAGCCTCTCTAGAAAAATGCTAAAGAAGACTATGACATCCTATGTACCTGAGCCTAAGAACTAGTTTGCAACTCTTCTAGTCATTTCTGTAGCTTGCAGGGACTTCAATCTTACCCTTCTGAAAAGAGAGTGGGCTGGTATATCTGTAAACCCACACAGAACTCAGAAGACTTACTGCCAAAATCAAAAAGTGAAGACCCTAGTTTTAAAGTCAAAAATTGGTATTATAACGTGTAAGTTCTTAATGTGTCTAATTTCTGCACCGATTCAATGAATGCGATTGACTGGACTTCCCAATTCCACTCACTAGTTATTAAAGTCCATCTGTTTATTTTAATGCTAGTCACCAAAAGCTAAACTCCATCTTCCCCCTAAAATAAACTAGCACTAGCCTGCATTCTAAAATACAAAAAAAACAGGCTTATTATTTTCTTAAGTCATACTTTACAAGGGGGAAAGGCTATAAACTTCCTGTGTTCTCAATTCTCTCTCCCTGCCCCCAATGTGTGGCTATCAAAAAATTTTAAAGCAAGAATATTTTTAACAGCTGACTTACAAGAATAATTTTCCTAATACAGTAATACAGTGACAGAAATATTTCAAAAGTCTGTTACAGGACATACTTTTCATATCTTCTCAGTTGAAGTGCTTGAACCATAAAAAAAACAATCCAAACCAAAACAATAAAATGACAGTAAGGCCATCTATATAGATAAATGTTTCTCTATCTAACCTGGGGCAAACTCATAGTGCTTGACTAAGACCAAAAAGGAAAAAGAAAAGAAAATAACCATTTAAACTTTTATTGTGCTACTGCAAACATCTGGAAACTTCTGCAACTCCCTCAACTGACTTTTTCTTCCTCAAATTAAAAAAGAAAGTCGGATACATGGAGTATTTGTTTGGTGAGCCTATCAACGCTGAGATTAGAAGCCCAAAGAACAGTCCAAACATGTACTCAATCCACCTTTAAGAGCCATTGGGGATGGGGTAGATGGGTTGGGGGTAGGAAGAAAATACTATTACATAAGGAATTGGGGGATATAATACAGTGTACAGACAAGTTTTGTTATTAAAATTGTGTATACTGTAAAAACCAAATGTCTCTTTTCTTTTATAACTTCCCTGAAACCTTCTAATGCTGGCATAAGAAATCTGAAAAAACATTTGACAGATAAGTTAAATTAACAGCTGTTTTTATACTATGTTATTCCTCAATGCCAAATGTATCAGCTGAAAGAAAACGGGGGAGGGGGCATCTAATCATTACCTATCTTTATTTGGAAAGACAAAATTTGGCTAAGAAATGGGGGGGGGCAGGGGTTGCCACCGTGCAATTAGAAGTTGTTCTTGTAAGCCCTGGGGGTTAATTGTTCCTGTCTCAATCCTCCCAATACAACAGACTACCACCAGGCACCCTGGTGCCTGGACTTAATAGAAACTTGGCCTCTACAAAATTGGGACATATCCCAGCATCACCTTGATTACCACTCCTGAAAGTTCACAGGTACTGAACATGCTAGAACCATGAAGGCTCAATACGTGACCTACTCTATCCCTAATGATGCCAGCTCCAAGGGTATGAATGATGGAATTTTTTTTTTTTAACTAGTGTTATTTTGTTTAGCATAAATACCCTCAGACATGATGCTATGCCTGGGCAAAGTTAGGGCAGAAACCGTCTTGACTTCCAGGAACTGCCATGACTGATTGTGTCACAGTTGCAGTTTGTACCTCCTGCTTGTTATCCAGTCCCACTGCCAACACAGACAAAAGGATTTAAAAGGCTCTCAAGCCAGGTATGGTCTTCCACATGCCTTTAACCCCAGCACTGGAAGGGGTGGAGGAGGGGAAAGAAGAAGACCACCTGGGGTTGCTGGCTGCCAGCCTAGCCAAAAAAACCCCACTAGCTCTAGGCTTATTCAAAGGAATAAAGCAGAAGGTGATAGAAAAGACCACCTGGCACCCTCTTCTAGCTTCCATGTACACATGTATGTGTACACACACACACACACACACACACACACACACACACACTTTTCTCCAAATACTTGGGGATTTGGGGGATCAGATCAGAGGCAGGAACCTCAGCTTTAACTAGTGCAGAACAAACAGCATAGTTTTACAGCCAGAATAATTCTGTTCACACTAGTGAGCATAGGTAGTGGTGGTTTTAAATTGCACAAAAGGAACAGAGCTTATTAATATAATTTTTATACACTTTAATCTCAAAATGCCCATGTAAAGTTACACCTGACTTCTCTATGAGTTATTTTAATTAATTTTGCCTGAATAATCACAGAATTCTCAGGTTTCCCCCACTGAAATGCAAAAGAAATATTTCCTCAAGGTCTGTTAAGTGGTTTCCCCCAGTCTTTTTATAAAATAAGTCTAACCAATTGGCTATCAAGTCTCCTTCAGACAAAATGTACTATAAATTATATTTACAAAGAAAAAAAGAGAAAGAGAGGTGAGAATATAACTATTCCAAACATCTCTCCTTAGTATAAGGTTGACCTGCCTCTTCACTAACTGATGGTTTAGGAAACTAGGAAAGGACAAATCTTATTTTTTTTAAATATTTTATTTATTATTCTTATGAGTGTATTGCCAGCATGTAAGTGTGTGCAATGCTGTGGAGGTCAAAAGAAGGCTTTGGATTCCCCTGGAACTGGAGTTAAGGACTATTCTTAGCAACCATGTGGATGCTGGGAATTGAACCCGGGTCCTCTGCAAGAGCAGTCAGTGCTCTTAACTGCTGAGCCATCTCTCCAGCCCTGGGACAAATCTTTAACTTTCTCTTCCACTATCTAAAAGGGACATAAAGATCAAGAAAGCTCCAAGCAAGTACAATGAAGCATCTTAACCTGTAAACCCCACAAATTATATCAACTCTCTCTCTACATAAAGGTTTGGCAACAAAGCCTAACCTAAAGCTTCAAAGGAAATACTGCTAGAAACCCAGCATGGAGAGGCACCTGTGCATCTCCTTCCATGGGAACCAGATTTTTAAATGCAGCCCCAGAGACAATTCCAAAAGCTTTTTTATAAATTTCAAGAGACTTTACCTAGAACCACAGGGAAGACATGCAAAATGAGTCATAGTTAAGCATGAACTACACTCCACAGCCATTCACAATTATGTTTAGAATATAACTCCATCTTTAGACTCTGGCATTTATAGCAAAAGTAGAGTTACCAAAGCTCTAAGTTGCTTTTTCTAAAGAATGACATATAAAAAACAATAGCCATTTATATTAGCTAATATGTTTCATTACTATGAGGGCCAAACATATTCTTGTGAAGAACAAAAACATTTTCCATCAGATATAGCTCAGTAAGAAGACCATTTGCCTACATGTGGAGGCCCTGGGTTTAATCCTTGTCTGCCTTCCCCTTCTCCAAAGTCTGAGCAGATAAATATACAAAGAACAACTGCTTGGTGCCCAAAACTTCTACAAAAACTTTGTTTTAACTTACACATAACCTAATATGGTAGAGCCAAAAAGCACAGACCAATATAATCTCAACTACAGAATAGCTAAATGGGATATTAAATTAAAAAGCAAAGTTTTTAAAAATATTTTATTATTTTTGTTTTGTGTATGCACGTATTGCCTGCATGTAGGTAAGTGCACCTATGTCATGCAATGTCCGTGGAAGACAAAAGAGGCTGTCGGATCCCCTGGAACTTAAGTTAAAGTTGTTAGCTGCCATGTGAGTGCTGGGATTCGAACCCAGGTCTTCTGCAAGAACAGTCAGTGCTCTTAACCACTGAGCCATCTCTCCAACCCCAAAGCAAAGTTTCTCAACTCCAATGGTCCAGGATGTTTCAGAGATTACAAGACCCTTTGAAAATTAATGTAATGTAATGTAAAATTATGTGGGGTTCAAGATTTAACCAAACCCTGAAGGGTTTTAATAATTCACACTAAGGGTTAAGAAGCACTGGTAGAACAATAAAATAGTTATTTCTCACATATGGCCTTCATCTACATGGTGGCCAAGGGAAAAAAACAAAACCCATAGCTTTCATCTGGTAAAGAAACACAATTTAGCCAGGTATGGTGGTAATCCCAACATTCAGAAGGCTAAAGCAGGAGGGTTACAAATTACAGGCCAGCCTGGGTATCAGCAAGATTTTGTCTTTAAAAAGAGTGTGTGTGTGTGTGTGTGTGTTCATATACACATGAAAGAAACACTGGTTTATCTTATCTCATATGCAAAAGTCTGAATTCTTTATAAAATGGAGTCAGATGTCAGAGCAATACGAAAAAATGTCAGACAGAATCTCTAAGGGGGTTTAGAGAATCAACAGACTTGTTCTTTTATGTCAATTCTTGATAAGCAGCCTACCCAGGCATGCAACAGAAAGTCTACATGAATGAATGAGTACTTTAAAATTTTTCTCATCAAAAACAGAAGAATGGAGCAGCACCAAGATACAGGAGCCTGCTGATGTCCCAGATTCTCAAATGCAGGAAGCTCTTCCAGTGCCACCAAATCCTCTTGTGCTCCCGGGCCCTCCAATGCCCTCAGATATTCCAATGCCTTCAGCCGGACCAATGCACCCAGGTTCCCAAATGCTCCAAGGTTTCCCAGTGCCCCAGGTTTCCAAATGCCGCCAAGGCTCCAGATGAACCCAGCACCCTCAATCCAACCAAAGTTCCAAATGAATGGAAACAACCCGGCAGCCACAGATCTCCAAGGGCCCCCAAGGCTCCAAATGAACCCAGCACCCCCAGTGCAACCAAGATTCCAAATTACTACAAGCAACCCGGAGGTCCCAGTTCTCCAAATGCCCATGGACACTCAAGATAGTCAGGTTTCCCCACCTCCTAGGCTCAAAGTGCTCCCCAGTCCTCCAAGGAGGCAACAGAAGAAAGCAGCTTATACCCAGGAGCAGAAACAAGTTTTGCAAGAATATTTCAGAAAGTACAAGCACCAGACCTATGAGGAATGCATGGAGCTTGAGTGAAAGATTCGTGTGAATGAGTATCAGGTCAAGATCTGGGTCAAGAACAATTGGGCTAAAGACCGGCTGGGACTTGAGTGAGCCCTGGAGCCCGAGCCTCTGCCAGTGCAGACTCAGCATGTCCAGGTACATCCGGTTGCAGCTCCATGCCTCAAAGGCCAGAGCCAGGATTCTGCAGCCTAGATCCCTCTTAGGAGCTTCCTGGGTGTAGCGCTCAGGAGGATATGCTTGCTGGCCAGGTATCAGCTGCAGAATTTCCTGGTCCAGGGCAGCGGACCCAGGTCAATCTCAGGCAAATGCTGCCTCACTAGACCCAGCCATCAGTGCAGCTCCAGACTCAGTGGAAAGTCCAGTTTGCATGGCAGCTCCCGATGCAGCCCCAGAAAAATCTGTTGAACTCTGGATCAAAGTCTTTGATGACCTGAACACAGTTCTCGATCCTGAGTTTCGTCTTGTTTACCCCCAGACCTTTTCAAGCAAAGAAGTTTTATCAATCCTGGACTTGTATGTGGAACACTTGTTCTTTGACAGTGCAGTATAGGAAGAAAGAAGCGAGACTGCGGGGGTTCTGATTGGCTGGCTGCAAGGGGTGGGGTGGGCGTCTACTGTGCCCTGCAGATCCCAGGTCAGGTCCTGTCCCACCCTGCTGTCAATGAACCAGAACTGAGCACTGTCCCTACCTGGCCACCAATGCCCTGACTGGCTACTTGGGGGTCCAGGGAGTATGCCCATGGATTTCTAGGGCCAACAGTGAGGTAGCTGGCAGACAGGTTCTGCCCACTTAAGTGTGCCCTGGCTGTGTTTTTAATTTCATTGATGTATCAAGGACTGGCCAAATCTCTGATCTCTACCTCCCAGAGTGCTGGGAATCCAGCATGAATCAGCAGACCCAGTTTGGTTTTTTCCTCTGAGACAGGGTCTAACTCTAGCTCAGGGTGACCAGGGATTTTCAATGAACCTCCTGCTTTAGTTCCCAGTGCTGAATTTGGAATTCCTCTATGTTTTTCCTGATTTAATAAAGTATAGGTGGCTGTGAACTTTCTGCTTTGAGACAGTGTCTCAGTATGTAGAGCAGACTGCCCTCCATGGTCTGAACATCCCTCTCCTTGTGCCTCCTGATTGCTGAGATTACAGGTGTGAGGAACAAGTCTGGCTTTACTGTGGACTTCCTTTGTTAATTAATAAGTGTAACATGGAGCAGGAGGCACTGAAATGCCACATAGTGTTGGTCAAGTTAGGAGTCCTTTATTAGCAGAGTGGGTTTATAAAGCTTAAAACCATAATTATCTCATGCCAGGGACAAAGTCAGTAACTGTAGTTACCTCAGATCATAGTTACACTAGAGAAGTTTTCAGTTAAGAAAAAGTTTGAGTTAGGAAAAACAAGTTCTTAGAATTGCATAAACAATGGGTTCCATGGTGATGCTGGGAGAGGACTGGGCATTTATATGTTTACCAGTATTGTAGAAGCAATGTACCCTGGGACTGGTTCTGACTGGCTGGCTGCAGGGGGCAGAGCTAGGCAGAAACTCTGGGTGAACAAAAATCAGAGCCAAATGGAGTCAGTTTTGTCATTTCAATAAGTATCTCTTGTGTGAGCTATCCTTTCTTTAAAGGAATAAAGTGTTCTTGAATTTAAAAAAAAATTCTCCTTATCACATTTCAAACTATGCTGTACAGAGAGAGAGAGAGAGAGAGAGAGAGAGAGAGAGAGACAGCACCCATGTACCTACTAAATCAAGCTATATTACTTCCATACTAGAATTATTTTTTATTTTTATTTCTAGGCAGGATCTCACTATGTAGCCCTGGCTGGTCTGGAACTCATATAGACCAGCTGGCCTTGAACTCAAAGAGATTCACCTGCCTCTACTTTCGAGTATTGGGGTTAAAGGCGTGTACCACCACAGCCAGCTCATATGATTTTAAATTTAAAATATCTTCCATAGCTCAGTAGTTGAATATTTACCTACAACATGGAAAACTTTTGTAGGTGTTCCAAACACCTACAAAAACCCAAGATAAACCATCTTCCTCTACCTAGAGAACAAAGAGAATCAAGTTTTGTGGAACCTACCTAGCTGTGCTGATAATCATTAAATGTTCTCCTTGGCTAAGAATCTATAAGAAAGAACAATTTTTAAAAGATAAAACAATCACTGGTTTTAATTAGAAAATTTAACTCTTTAAAATTTAAGACTCATTGTGCCCTCCTATGTTACTAACACTCACTGACATGACAGGCTTCCTAAGTAGTCTTTCCTTACCCCCTCCCCTTCTGTGCTAGAAATCAAACTTGCGGGGAGAGGGGGGGATAGCGCACTGCCTTTAGTACCAGCACTCAGGAGACAAAGACAGGTAGATCTCTATGAGTTCCAGGCCAGCCTGGTCTACATAGTGAGTTCCAGGCCAGCTGGGGCTACAGGGAGACCCTGTCTCAAAATGACCAAAAATAAATTAAATAAATAAACAAACAAACAAACAAACAAACAAACAAAAACCTAGGACCTCAAGCATGCTAGGCAATTATTCTAACTGAGCTAAATACCCAAGAAAACAAGTTAAGGGAGGAAAGAATATTTTGGTTCACGGTTTAAAGGGTTTCAAATCACGCTGGCTCCACTGATCTAGGCCTGTGATGAGGCAAGCAAAAGAGGCTGTTCAACTTATAATGAATGACCAGTAATCAGAGCGAGAAAGGGACAGAGAGCAGAATACTATTCCAGAGCATTCCTAGTGACTTATGACGTCCTCCAGTTGGGACCTGTCTCCTAGCCTCTACCACTACCCGACAATGCCATCAAATTATGAACCCACCAAACCAGTATTCATGATCCAATATATTTCAACAGCACACCCATCTGAGAACCAAGCCTTCAGTACGTGAGTTTTTCGGGGCGATATGAAGAATCCAAATTATCACAATGCCATCAGAAAAACCCACCTTATTTCACCAGGAACAAGCATACCAGTTAAAAGGCCTATTGTACACTTGAACCTGTAACCATAGACAAGTACTTCCCTCTCTGTGCCTAGGGTTCTTCACCCTAAAACAAATTAATAGCAGTAATAACAGGGGTATTTATGTAAAGTCCTGAGGCCTGCATACAATAAATGTTTGCTGCTTTTAAAAACAACATGTAGATGGGGCTGGAGCGATGGCTCAGTGGTTAAGAACACTGGTTGTTCTTGCAGAACCACATGGCACCAGCACCCACATGGCAGCTAACAACTGTCCGTAACTCCAGTTCCAGGGAATCTGACGGCCTCTTCTGTCCTCCACGGGCATTGCACAACATGGTGGCACTTACCTACATGCAGGCAATACACTCATACACATAAAATAAAATAATAAATAAAATTTAAAAAAAAAACAAGTGGCAAATGAAATTCTACAATCCATTAGTAGAAAATGGAATCCTATTAAAGCCATACCAGGCACATGTCGTTCCTTGAATTCCCAGTTTGGATGTTTTTTTCTCTCTCGTTAAGTTAGTATGGCACATCCAAAATGAAGGCTGGTAATGGCCAGAGCTTTGACTAAATCTCAACAGTCTGGTTGATTATCATTTTAACATGTAATACTGACCTAAAACTAACTACATTATCTCACAGTCAAGGTAATCTCCTTTATAAAATGTATTTATAATATTAAGCATGACACTACTCTGGTTTAGTTTCATAAATCAAAGCTAACTTTCTAAAGGTTTACAATCCTTAATTCCATGATTCATTCTAGGTAAGGTGCTCACTAAAACAAGTGATTCCTTTTTGATTCTTTTTCACTAAAATTAATAGAAAAACACAAACTATCCATTTCCACAAATGGACAGGTTTGGGGTTTTTGTTGTTGTTGTTGTTTTTCAAAGGAAATAACTACTGTTTCAGATTCTGACAATTCTGTGTAGGACATACTACACATGACTTAGAATTAAAGACCACTATTATATTAATTTTTACTTAGAATGTACATCAAGTTCAGGAAATGCCCCTTCCAACTCTGGTTGGAATTTGGTTCTAAAGCATGTTTGCGAGAATTATTGAGGAATGTGGACTATGGAAGCATATGACCAAAAACCCATGAAGACTACCTCATTAACCCAGTGCACATGTCAGCTATGTTTCACAAGAGCTGGCTAATAACTCTCCTTATCTCCAAAATCTACCTAATATAAAGCATACTCAGAATGCATCTAACTAATAGAAAGTTTTAACAGAACTTATCGATTTCTTGGCTGAAATTTTTCAAGAATTTCTTTCTCGTTTTTTCTTTCCAAGATCAAGATCCAGGTTATTAAGCAAGGATAATCACTTATATCTCCTCTATCATCCACAACTTCTCCTCACTTTTCCACATCTTTTGACCCTCAACTTATTGCCTGCTTCTCCTTTATGTCCCCCAAATTCCAAATTACAGTAGACTATTAACTGATAAACTCCCACTTTGTAAGAAATACCTCTGATTTACACAGTACTCTCCAAATCCTCAAAACCATTAGTTTTTCAATTCATCCTTGTTTAAATGACCCTGAAGCTCATCTTTTTTGTTCTTATTTTTTAAGTGGCTAATATTTGTTGGGCATGGTGAGACATGCCTGTTAGTCCTAGCCACTCAGGAGGCTGAGATAGGCAGGTTGCTTAAGGCCATTCTGGGTAACATAGTGAGATCTCCCACCACCTCACTCAAACAACAAAGTGTGGGTCCTCTGAGTCTTCCTTTCAACTATACTCATCCCTCTGATGACTCTTCTAGGCCATAACTTTAGGTACTTTTATAATTCATTGATGACTACTTCTAAATTCCTATTTCTAGCCTAGACCATTCTTACAGACCTGCTATTCCTATTTAGACAACCAACATTTTAAATTTAACACATCATAAACTAAATCTTAATGGTTACCTCCCCTGCTTTCTGAATTTCTTGTGTTTTATGAGGCATGGTCTTGTGATATAGTTTAGGCTGGATTTGATCTCTTGAGTCAGCCTTCTCTGTAGTGAGATTATAGGTATATACCATCTGACACTAGCATAATCTAATCTCAGTTGACAATAGAAATTAGTTAAAATGGCAATTACTATAAAGAACAGTTAATCCCTAGACTCCATTTTAACAAAAATATTAAATATAAAATATTTAATATATTTTTAAATATTTTATTTTTATTTTATGCATATGAGTGTATTATCTGCATGTATGTAAGTGCACCCATGTCATGCAATGCCCGAGGAGGTAAGAAGGCAGTGCCAGATTCCCTGGAACTGGAGTTATGGACAGCTGTTAGCCACCACGTGGGTGCTATAATTCAAACCCAGGTCTGCAAGAGCAGCCAATGCTCTTAACCACTGAGCCACCTCTCTAGTCCCAATATGAAATATTTTAAAGGTGAGATATTTAAAAATATCAACTAACGTTTTAAGAAGTTAGATCTGTTTCTAATGGAAATATATTTTAAGAATTATAGTGGGGTGGATTTGGTAGGAATGTCAACTAGATTAACCCAAACCTTTTAATAGTTTATGATGTTCATTATATCTGTGATTCACCTCATGTCTAATTCTAAGCACAGTTTTGATATTTAGATCGGACTATCACTTATGCACTATAATGTTTTCTTTCTCATGCTAGTCTGGAACTTGTTATGTTGCCCAGGCAGGCTTTGAACTCACTATCCTTCTGCCTCAGACTCCAAACTGCTGTAATGCCTTTTGATACTTCAAGAATGCTGCCCCAAAGGGAAGACAATCCTGACCATTTACTATTAGTTGTTCCTAGATAATAGGTAAATCTTTTACTGGCAAATTTTATTAAATGATTAAATGTTCTCTACTTGATGGACAGCAAATGTTACAAAGAGAGAGGTTGTGGGCTGGAGAGATGGCTCAGCAGTTAAGAACATTGGCTGTTCTTGAAGATGACCTGGGTTCGAATCCCAGCACCCACACGCCAACTAACAACGGTCCATAACTCCAGTTCCAGGGGATTCAACAGCCTCTTTTGTCCTCCGTGGGCACTGCACGACACGGGTGCACTTACCTACATGCAGACACCTAAAATAAAAATAATAAATTTAAAAAAGAGGTTTTGTCCAACATTGGAATTATCAGGAGAGAAAGAAAGGAGATGTGGTGCTGTCCTAGTTGTTTGCATGAATTCTCTGAGGATGGTGGATTCTTTCCATTTTCTTTTTCACTGCCACTTTTTCCCCTGGTCAGTTTCAGTGGGGGAAGAGAGAGGTTGATTAAAGAGAAGTGGCAGCATCTCAGCATTCCTGAGCACAGTTAAATGTGAGCTACACGTACAGCCCTATATGTAGCATGGAATATTTACTGGTATCTAATCCTCATATCTTTTTCTCTGTTTAGAGCAAAACCTATGGTAGAACATACATAGAAGAAGAAAAAATTACTGCCTATTACTGGGCCAATATTTGTTTGCTTGTGTGTGTGTGTGTGTATTAAATTTTTAGAGGCAGGGTCTTGTGTAGCCCAAGTTGGCCTGGACTTGCAGTCCAGAGTAACTTTGAACTTCTTATCCTTCTGTCTTCATCTCTTGGGTGCTGAGATTATAGACATGTGCCACTACACCTGGTTTATGTGCTATTAGGAGATTGAACCTAGGGCTTCCTGTATGGTAGGTAAGCTTAATTCATGAAAATAATCTGAAACACTACATATCAAAGGAATTTGGGGCGGGAAGTCTTTTTGAGATAGGTTCTCCCTGTAGCCACAGCTGGCCTGGAACTCACTATGCAGATAAGGCTGGACTCCATCTCACAGAAATTCACTTACCTATGCCTCCCAGCTTAAAGGAATTTTTTTTTTAGTAAAGATTTATCGTGCTTTAGGAAGACTGATAACTACAATAATCAATCCATCATTCATTAGACTTCTGAGTGTATTCTCTATCCTGAATAGGTTGCTAGAGACGGCCTTGGCCTCAATGAAGTCAATGTATTAATCTAAAGAACCAGAAAAATACCATGGGACAATAAAAAAAGCAGGCCTTTAATCCGGAAGAAACGTATATGCTCACAGGTGCACCTGCATCCACACAGGCACATACCCACACTTAACTAGTTTATATACTACACGCATACAAAAAAAAAGGAGTATGTGCACAGAATAAATTAATATGATAAACACTGAACTTTCCAAAAAAGAAACGGACAGCAGATTAAGGCATGAGAGAAAAATATGTAAGAAATCATATCTCTTTTAACAGGTGCACCAAAGATGCTGTCAAGAGTTCCCATGCTAATGGGAACCCCAAGAACTTGCCTTGTAACTCAGGTTGGTCTTCAACTTCTGATGCTTCTGCCTCTGCTTTTGAAGCTGTGGGATTAAAGCTGAGCCTACACACCTACCCTACTAACTCTCAAGTGTTCATTATTCATCTCTAATAAAAAATTGTTCTGAAAAGACACAATCTCTAGGATACTTTCATATTTATAGCTGTCTCTTCCAAAACTCCTAAGGATATCCCCTCATGGATTAGGCACAAAAAAGTTTCTATTTTGGAAAATATATGCTAGGGATAGAGGAAAAGCTTTAGCTTGAGTCTTATGCACCCTAGTAAAACTAACCATATACTTTTATAATATTATCAAGATAAAGTTTCAAACTTACAGAACAATAATTTCTGGCTTCCCAATGCAGCATAAATAATAAACACAAGTATAGCAGCACAGCATAGTAATTTTACTTCTCTACATACTGCTAAAGGTTGTAAGGGTTAATTTTTTTTTTTTTTTTTTGGTCTTTTTGAGACAGGGTCTCCCTGTAGCCCCAGCTCTCCTGGAACTCACTATGTAGACCATTATTTTTATATATAAGAAGTCATTAACAAAGCCTGGTGTGGTAGAGCACACCTTTAATCCCAGAACTTAGAAGGCAGAGGCAGGCGGATTTCCGTGAGAGTCAGGCCAGTCTGGTCTACATAGTGAGTTCCAGCCAGCTGGGGCTACTGAGAGACGCTGTCTCAAAAAGACGCCCCCAAAAAGTCACTTATGACCTCACTGTTACAAAATTCAGTGGAACTACTGGTTTTGCTTTAAACTATGTCATGACTGCCAATACAGATTTTAACAGAAGTCTCAAGCTTTTATCTATTTCACATCTAAATAACAGAAATTGAAGATGTGAAATTACCTCTTACAGGTTGCACTTCACAATAGCAACAAGTGTCAGGATTTCAGAATCTCTTCATTTCTTAATCAAATTTAACTCTCTTACATCTCTAGTTCCTCCTCCATAATCAAATTATTTCTTTCCCTGTACAAAGTATATATTCAGAAATCATCATAATTGTAGTAGCTCTTCAATATCTCAAAATAAGAACACAGTCTCAGGCTAGAGAGATAGCTCAGAGGTTAAGAGCGGGGGCTGCTCTTGCAGAAGACCTGGGTTTGAATTCTAGCACCCACATGGCAGTTAACAACTGTCCTAACGCCAGTTCCAGGAAATCCAGCACCTTCTGATCTCCTAGGGCATTGCGCAACATGGGTACACTTACAAACATGCAGGCAATACACTCATACACATAAAATAAAAATAAATAAATATATTGAGGGGCTGGAGAGATGGCTCAGCAGTTAAGAGAAAAAAAAAAAAGAATAAAATAAATTAAAAAAAAATTTTTAAAAGAACAGTTTCCACACTTTTATTAAAATCAAGACTATTTGACACCTCCAATTTCTCTACTTTGGAAAAGTGAAAATCATCAAATAGCCAGATAGTAAAATTCTACTCTTAATTTTTACTTAACCAACCCAAATGAAGAATACCTAAGACAGATCAACTCTTACTGCTTTTTCCAGCTTTTATTTTACAACATGGTAAGAGAAATGCTTTACGCTCTGTGAAGGCAATGACAGATTATTAAAGACTTTGTCTCATTTACCAAACACTGAAATACAGGGTCTCCAATACCTCCAAGCAATGGTGAACAACTAAGCACTGGTAACACAATACTCTAAGATTCACTCAAACCCTTTCCTCCTAAGGAAGACAACTCATCAAGGAGCAAATTTTTAACAAACGGGTGTGTGGGGAAGAGGGTGTTAGTCCAGAATGAACTGAATTTTCTCTCATTACTATTTGAGAGCGTCTAATGGTGAATTTACAATTTCCTACATCCATAATCATATCTGCAGGTAGGAAATACAAGAGCTAGATGTCTGTCTTACTTGGTTAAAACAACCACGTTAATGAATTTAATGAATACTTTGTGTGGACCAATTTTGCTCTTCACATTTTAAACCTCAATGTTCCTTTTGTTGTCTGTCAGCTCTGTTCTCTGGAATAGACAGCATCTGTAAATTATTGTAATGATTCTCAAAACTATGATGAGAATGATAAATACATTACTAATACCAGGGGAAAGTCATTCAAAAATGTATCTTATAGAGTATTTCTTAATCTTATGCAGAATGACATTATTATATAAGCTCTTATTACCCCTTTTAGTGAACTGTACTTACACATAAGGAAAACTATAGCATTACAAAAAATTAGACAAAGAAAGGGAAACTAAGAACGATGGAGGCATAACAGCATTTTTTTTCCTATTAGAGAGACCTAATGGGCCAAATCAGTTGTGCCCTTACAATCCTCTATCCTATTTCCATAGGACCATGTGATATTTGTATTTTAGTCTACTACAGTCTGAGGAGTTTGTCAAACTGTTCTTTCCTTTTCTTCTACCTAAATTTCTTTTTGTAATGCTTGGCAACCTATTGCTTCAGCATTTCCACTTTCTATGTCAGTCTATGTAAGGGGGGGAGAGCACACAAACATGTTCATCTGCGGGACGGAGTAGAGGTGTCAAATGATCAAGACAAAACCCAATTTATGTCAAACAGACAAAGTCATTACTTAGGTTTATCTCTTTCTTGTCAGATGACACCCCCCCCGCGCCGGCCAATCTTCTACTGGCTGCTTTTACCTGATAAGAAAAAAAGAACTATTCACTTGAATTTATACATACTGTATGCATGTGCGTGCGTGTGTTCACATTCAGTACTTGCAACCAGTACATAACCAAAAATAATTTGCAGACATACTCTGCAGATGTGGATAAAAAAATTAAGTATTATTTAAATTACTTATGGGTCAGCAAGATGTCACAGTGGATCAAAGTGCTTGCTACTCAAGCCTGAAGATCTGAGTTTGATCCTTGGATCCCATGGTAGAAACAAAGAACTGGTGTACTGCCACATGCCTTTAATGCCAGCACTACGGGGGCAGAGGCAGGTGGATCTCTGAGGCCAGCCTGGACTGCACAGCAACTACCAGGCCAGCAGGAGCTACCAGCTACCAGGAGACTCTGTCTCAATAAGAGTGCCCCTCAAGAAAACAACTGACTCCCGAAAGTTGTTCTCTGATCTTCTACATGCAGGTATACACACACTAATAACAATAAAGATTAAAAAAAGAAAAATAGATTTACAAGTACCAAAACGCTGCAAATGTGATGGCAGGAAGACCCAAAAAGAATGTTGTAGAGGAAGGTTCTAAAACCATCACTAAACTAGCCATGCACACTGGTTCTTCCAGTATCCAGGTCAAAGGAATTTTGATCCTAAACAATTAAAATGGTCTATGTGAAAAGAATTAAAAAGAAAAATCTAACTGCTCAAAGTGAGGCAATTAATTATTACTTTGTATTAAACCATGACACTTTTCAAAGGAATCTATATTTGGAATATGTCAATTTATATGAAACTCTCACTTAAAATGTGAAGTCTTTCCTAGAAACCCCGAGTTTAAAAGTCTCTCTTTTTTTTTTATAAGTATGAGAAACACTTTTAAATATTTTATTTTTTTTTTTATTTTATGTGTATGAGTGTATTGCCTGCATGTGTGTAAATTCACCTATGTGCCCACAGAGATCAGAAGGTGTCAGATTCTCTGGAACTGGAGTTACTGATGGTTGTTAACCTGCCATGTAGGTGCTAGAAATGGAACCCAGGTCCTCTTCAAGAGTAGCCAGTGCCCTTAACTGCTGAGCCATCTCTTCAGTCCCATAATGTCTGTTTTATTTAAAAATATTTTTTAAACTGCCGGGTGTGGTGGCGCACGCCTGTAGTCCCAGCACTTGGGAGGCAGAGGCAGGGGGATCTCTGTGAGTTCAAGGCCAGCCTGGTCTATATACTGAGTTCCAGGACAGCTGGGGCTACAGGGAGACCCTGCTTCAAAAAGATAATATATATAATAAATAAAATTTAAAAATTATGTGTGGTTTTAAGTTGCTAATTTTGTGATAAAAAGTG
>NW_008339573.1:483214-489864 GCF_000622305.1 Nannospalax galili
GGCTGGAGAGATGGCTCAGCAGTCAAGAGCAGTGACTACTCTTGCAGAGGACCTGGGTTCAATTCCTAGCACCCACATGGCAGCTTCGAACTGTCCGTAACTCCAGTTCCAAGGGATCCAAGAGTCTCTTCTGTCTTCTGCCGGCACTGCATGACACGGGTGCACATACTTACATACAGGCAATATACGCATACACATAAAATTAAAAAAAAATAAACCATTTAAAAAATGAGAATGAGAAAACAAACAAATGGCAAATATTAGGGTAATAGCTATAGCATTCAAAAAGTCTAGTGAAGAAAAAGACTCACATGCTATTAGAAAACTAAGACTAAATTCAAATAACTACTTGAGAGCAAAGAAAAGGTCAATGGCGCATAAGCAAAATTAAAACAATACCTACTGTGCTGGGGGTGATGCAAAGGTTATTTTCTTATATTGACCACCACTAGGTCAGACTTTTATGAAAAATAATCCATCAATTTATCTCTAACTCTTGAGCACACACACACACTCCAACCCAAAAATCTCCATAAAAATAAAAGACTCTTTCACATAAAAATAAAAACACCAAACACAAGGGTATACCTTCAAGGACAGTCATTGCACAGTATATAGTACTTAAAAATAATTTATAAAGCAAATGCTCATGGAAAGACAGGAATAGTCCAATAATTTATGGTAAATTCATACTGTTCTGCAATGAGAAAAATGAGTTAGAGATCAACCAGGAGACTTTAAAACTTTCCCATGAAGTACACCTAAATAGTAACATTCATGCCCCCCAAAATAAAAAGTAGAGGGATAGCTATGTGTTTTAGAGAAAAGGATGTGGGAGATGCACAGATAAAGGAAGGAAAAGAATGGGAGGAGGATAATGAAAGTACCCAGCATGTATACAAACTTCATTTATGGAAAAAAGCTTTATATACATAAATGTAAAGAGGATTACACCTTTTTCTTTAGTCAATTTTTACTGTACAACTATATTTATTAAGGCAGCGCTTAATCTCCTATTAAAGAGAAAATGTAGGCAACATAAGAAGAAACCAGAGTTGAACTATAGCAGTCATGTGTCTCATTGGAGCTTGGGAATGGAAGGCAATGGAAAGCAATGGGGGTCGGGGGCAGTTAGAGAAGTATGATGGCAGTAGAGAATATATATAAAGGAAAAGAGGCTAGAATCATTGTTCTGAAACACTGTCCAAGAAAGAAGTGAAAGTATACCCCTCAGCTAAGCCTGAAAACAGAAACAAAATGGAAGCAAGGACTCTAGCTACAGTCTCACAAGGAAAGCTTATCTTCATAGGGATACAATGGGACACCATTGAAAGTACTAAAATAGCCTATACTCTTCATTCAAGTATTGAAAGCATTAATTGTAAGCCTAGCAGAAGCCACCAGAGTCCTGATCCTCTAGAACTACGATAATACTATTTAGGAATTCCATGCTAACCAGGTATAATTATTGCGCTGGTTAGTCTGTCACTCGACACAACTGGTCACCTGAAAAAGGGGAATCTCAACTGACGAATTGTTTTCATCAGAGTAACCTATGGGCATGTCTGTGGGGCATTTTTTTTTATTTTATTTTTATGGCTGATGTAGGAGGGCCCAGCACACTGTGGATGGTACCACCCCTGAGCAGGTGGGCATGAGCTGTACAAGAAAGGTAACTGAGCAAGCCAGTAAGGGGTTTCTGCCCTGGCTTCCCAATGATGGACTATAATGGTTACGGTGTTTATCACAGAAACAGAAACCACACTATGACACGTATATTGACTATCTCCCCTGCTTAGAGCCTGAAACTATCCATTCCCTTCACCCACAAGCAACGCAAAATCAACTGCTATGATTACCAGGACAGCCTCCAAAGAATATGAGGTTAAGGATTCCAGAAACCTTGTGATCAGAAATCAGACACAATCATATTTAGCAGGATAGAAAAGCATCAATCGAAAACAAAACAGAAATTGATGAAGGTGGCTAGAATGTACCTCAGCAGTAAAGCATTTGCCTAGCATGGGCAAAGTCTTGGGTTTGATCCCTAGTACCACAAAATGAAAAGCAGGCAAGGGTTGTGATGTGGGTCCTCCTACTTCCTAGTCATCTATGACACACTCTAAATAGAACACATTTTGTAAAATCTCAGCTTCCTGGGCATATGTGATATGCTGCATGCTTTTTAAAAAATATTTTATTATTTTTATTTTATGTGTATGTGTGTATTGCCTGCATGTAGGTAAGTGCACCCATGTCTGTGCAATGTCCGTGGAGGTCAGAAGAAGCTGTCAGATCCCCTGGAACTGGAGTTACAAACAGTTGTTAGCTGCCATGTGGGTGCTGGGATTTGAACCTGGGTCTTCTGCAAGAACAGCCAGTGTTCTTAACCACTGAGCCATCTCTCCAGCCCCCTACTGCATGCTTTTTATACTGATAACCAGCTGGCACATGACAGAAAGTACCTTTTGTTGATACTGAATACTCTTCTTTCTTCCAAGAGTATATCATCCAGTTTCTATTATGACTCATGTAATGTTCAATATCCATTAAACCAAATTTAAAAACTCTTTTTGTATGCCAGGTGTGGTGACACCAGCTTTTAAACCCAGCACTCGGGAGGCAGAAGCAGGTGGATCTCTGTGAGTTCAAGGCCAGCTGCGGCTACAGGGAGACCCTGTCGGAAAAAGACCTTAAAAAAAAAAAGCATTTGGAAGAAGATAGTAAATGCCCAATAGTTATAAATATAACACAGTAAGATATTATTAATTATTGGTTAAGTAAAAGTATCCTCAATATTATTTATAACAATTCACACATGAAACAGGATAAAATGATTATATTCCACACACGAGCTTTACAGAGCTCACTGTGTTAAGGACTATAAACTGGTACAACAGACAGAATTGGAAGAGAGGAATGGGAATTGAACATCTACCACAGAAGCAGACAAAGAGATGGGAAATAGCTCCCTTAGGGGGAAAACAAAAGGAAGCAGAGGTTTTGGACAAAAGAGAGGAATATGGGATAAGAAGCAGTGGCCTGAGACCAAAGTAAATAGTAAAACATTTCTAAAAAAATTTGAGTAAAGCCTACTTCACAATCAAGTCATAACTCTCAATATTAGGCCAGAAAATATTTTTTAAAAAATCTTTTACAAACTGGGGCTAGAGAGATGGCTCAGTGGTTAAGAGCACTGGCTGCTCTTGCAGAAGACCTGGGTTTGATTTCCAGCACCCACATGGTGGCTAACAACTGTCCATAATTCCAGTTCCAGGGGATCCGAGGCCTTCTTCTGACCTCCACGGGCATTGCATGACATGGGCAAATTTACACACATGCAGGCAATACACTCATATACACAAAATAATAAAATATTTTTAAAAGACTCTTGAGGGACTGGGTGTAGTGCTGTCTGCTTGTAATCCCTGTACTCCAGAACAAGAAAGAAGAACTGCAGGTTCAAGGCCAGTTTGGCTACATAGTGAAATTCTGCCTAAAAAAATAAATAACTTAGGCTAGATGTGGTGGTGCACTCCTTTGATTCCAGCACTCCAGAGGCAGAGGCAGGTAGATCTCTGTGAGTTCAAGGCCAGTCTGGTCTACACTGTGAGACCCCGTCTCCAAAAAAATAATCAAACAGAAAAATATAAAAATATTTCAACAAAATATTCTTTTTCTCTAAAAAAAGAAAACCAGATTAACTTTGTATATGTGTATAGCTTACGTATGGTCATACCTACATAAAATAGTTCTGCAAGAAGATCCAAGAAACTAAATTGAAAAAGTATGTAGACTGTAAAATGGATGAGAAAGGACTTCTCATACATTCTTTTATACTCATTACATTTTGGAATATATAAATACATTACCAATTTTAAAAGGTTTCTTTTTTTTTTTTTTTTGTCCTTTTGAGATAGGGTCTCCCTGTAGCCCCAGCTGTCCTAGAACTCATTATGTAGACCAGGCTGGCCTTGAACTCACGAAGATCCACCTATCTCTGCCTCCCGAGTGCTGGGATTAAAACCACATCGGGCTTTAAAGGTTTCTAAAAATATGTTTTACCAGGGCTGGAGAGATGGCTCAACAGTTAAGGGCACTGACTGCTCTTGCAGAAGACCTGAGTTTGAGCTAACAACCTTTCATAACTCCAGTTCCAGGGGAATCCGAAGCTCTCTTCTGATCTCCACAAGCATTGCACAGCACGGGTGCACTTACATACATGCAGGCAATACACTCACACACATAAAATTAAAATAAAGAAGGCCAGGGGTGGTGGCACACGCCTTTAATCCCAGCACTTGGGAGGCAGTGGCAGGTGCATCTTTGTGAGTTCAAGGCCAGCCTGGTCTACACAGTGAGTTCCAGGACAGCTGGGGCTACAGGGAGACCCTGTCTCAAAAAGACAAAAAATAAATAAATAAAATAAAATAGAAAATAAAGAAAAAATTTAAAAAAAAATGTTTTGCTGGGCATGGTGGCACACGCCTTTAATCCCAGCACTTGGGAGGCAGAGGCAGGTGGATCTCTGTAAGATTGAGGCCAGCCTGGCAAGTTCCAGGTCAGCTGGGGCTACAGGGAGACCCTGTTTCAAAAAGGTCCCCCAAAAGAAGTTTTACCAGGGCTGGCAAGATGGCTCTGTGAGTAAAGGTGCTCACCACCAAGCCTGACAACCTGAGTTTGATCCTTGGGAAAAAAAACATGGTGGTGGAAGAAAAAGGACAGATACTTAAGGACTTGTCCTCTGAGCTCCTGGAGCTTGAGTATGGGTGCGTACATATATATACATAAAACTACTTTAAATTTTTAAAATTCTAAAAAAGTTTGGCCAAATATAAAGAAATAATATATTAAGAATCTCAGCTCAACATCACAGACTTTTGATAAATATGAAATTATTCCTATTATTTTTAGTTTTGGGTATTGTTACTGAAGCAACTAATCATTAGCTTAATGAGCTAAATCACATATGATAATGTCTGGTGGTAACTGTTCACATTCCAAAAGCAAAAAATAATGATGCCAGCCAGCCCACTGCCTTATGTCAAAGTCAGTCCATCTTAACTAAAAGGATCTCTCTCAATCTCTCTCTCTCTCTCTCTCTCTCTCTCTCTCTCTCTCTTTCTCTCTCTCGATCTCTCTCTCTCATTTTGGTCTTTTTTGAGACAGGGTTTCCCTGTATCCCCAGCTGGCCTAGAACTATGTAGATCAGGATGGCCTTGAACTCACAGAGATCCACCTGTAAGGATTTTTCTTAAGAGTCTTCCCTTTGCTGGGCAAGGTGGCACACACCTTTAATCCCAGCACTTAGGAGGCAGAGGCAGGCAGATCTCTGTAAGTTCGAGGCCAGCCTGGTCTACCTGGCAAGTTCCAGACCAGCTGGGGCTACAGGGAGACTGTCTCAAAAAAAAAAAAAAGCCTTCCTTAAAAGGCTAAAGAAAAATACCCATTATAATATAAGAGGCAAACAGACCATCTAAACTTCACACTGCCTGTCCCATTGTCTTTTTTAGTTACATATAGACAATGTTTAAACTTGCTTCTGGCTAATTATTCAACCAGCTGTAGATATACAAATTCTCTGAAACAATGAGTTAGTGGGTTTATTTTTAAAACCAGAAAGAAGCGTATTCATAACAGCTTTTCACACTAGTGCTAGAATTTTTTAAAAGACACTTGAGAACAAATATAAATACAACTTATAAAAATGAGTAAGAAACACATATAGTAGTCAAATAGAAAGTCTATTTCAAATGCAATCATTAAATAAATGGAAAAGGAGTAAGAATGAATAATGAAGAGATTTTTGTACAGAGAAGCCTATTCAAAACTCAATTCAGAAAATGAACATTGATGATCACAGTCTCGCTTCCCCATGCCAGACTCAGAATTAACTACAAAGTATGCATGCCAGACTCAAGCAAAATGTATGTTTTTATAGTAAAGAGAACATAATATAAATCTGGGAATTAAGCCACCAACTTCACTCAAGACAGTTAAGACAGAGAGCAAAAATATATAACCTCTGCAACAGTGTCAGTGGAGACATACTCCCTAAGAATTAATATAGTCTTTAGCCATTATTACCAGAAGGCATATAAAAGAAAAAATCCTCCAAATGAATTTGACCACTGTTGAAAGAGAGAAGGAAAGTGGACACACAAAACAAGCTCTTTTCATGAAGCAAAATGGCAAATACAATTACTTTACAAAACCCCTGGAAATCTGAAGTTTAAAAACCTGGAAATCTGAAGTTTAAAAACAAACAGTGACAATAACAAAAAAAAAAAAAAAAAACACTTGAGGTTTAAACCATGATCAGTTACAGTAACAGTAACCAGCAGTATTATAAAAGAACCACTATGCCCTACCTGCTGCTGTTCTACAGCCTCACAGCCATGCTTTGAGTACAGGCACTATCATCCTCTACTCCCAGCTGAAGCAACAGAGACTCAGGAAAATTTGGGTAACTTTCCATACTCAATGTAGCTATCAGAACAATGTCTTTCCACAGACGATTCTTTCAATAACACATTTCTCTTAGTACCAACAATACATATTTCTTAGTTAACATGTAATTCAAACATTCCTGAAGGAAAAACAAAGCTTCAAAATAGGGAGACTTTATTATCCTAGAAACAAGACCAATG
>NW_008339573.1:489945-496124 GCF_000622305.1 Nannospalax galili
CTTTAAATTTTTTACATTTATTATTTATTTATTTATTTATTTATTTATTTATTTATTTATTTATTTATTTAGTGTATGTCACAGTGTGTATGGAGTTGTCAGAGAACAACTTGCAGGTGTCAGTTCCCTTTCTACTGTGTGGATTCTGGGGATCAAACTCAAGTTATGAGGCTTGACAGCAAGACCCTTACATGCTAAGCCATCTGGCCCTGAAAAGAAAAATTTAAAGAAATACAGGAGCCACCTGACCTATCAGCAAAAGCACAGGTTAACAGTAAGCATCTCTGACAACATCAAAAATTACTAGAGAGAGACAGCGGTCTGCAAAAGCTTTGCCATTTTCATGTTTACCTTCAATTCTTCAGTCCTAAATAAAGAAAAAATAACATTAGCATCTAGCTTTAAGCAGTAGCAACAGCAGAACCAAAAGTTTTCTTTTTATAATCCACTGAGAATTTATGTGGAGGCAGTAAAGATATATTCTATCACTCAGGGTATCAATTTAGAGAGAGATTTCTCCCAAAATAAGCTTCACAAGCACTTGCCCACGCAGATCTTAGGGTTACCATCTCTACTAAAACATTGTCTTACTTCCCACCACAGTGCCAGAAATACAGTCAAGTTTCTTTTAAAATAAGAAAGCAGCAGGGCATGGTAGCACAGGCCTTTAATCCCAGCACTTGGGAGGCAGAGGCAGGCAATTTCTGTGAGTTCAAGGCCAGCCTGGTCTCCATTAGGCCAGCTGCAGCTACCGGGAGACCTTGCCTCAAAAAGACCCCCCAAAAAGAGTGCAAATATCCTCAATAAAGCAACAATAAAAAGGCATTATATTTGATTTTCTTCGCATACTTTGAACAAATTATGGCAGCTTATTACAAGCAATATATACATATATGTGTAATAACATAATAAAACCTAGTATTTTGTAGGCTGAGTTAAAAAATTTAAAAAAAAAAAGCCAGGCGTGGCACAGGCCTTTAATCCCAGCACTTCGGAGGCAGAGGCAGTCGGATCTCCAGGAGTTCCAGGCCAGCCGGGGCTACAGGTCTCAAAAAGACCAAAAAAAAAAAAAAAAAAAAAAAAAAGGAGGGGGGGGCAATTTCTCCATGATTGCAGAAAAGGCTTAGGAATAATTTTTTTTATTTTACTTATTATTTTTGTTTTATGTGTATGCATGTATTGCCTGCACGTAGATAAGTGCACCCATGTTGTGCAATGCCCACAGAGGTCAGAAGAGGCTGTTGGATCCCCTGGAACTGGAGTTACGGACAGTTGTTAGCTGCCATGTGGGTGCTGGGATTCGAACCCGGGTCTTCTGCAAGAACCAGTGTTCTTAACTGCTGAGCCATCTCTCCAGCCCCAGGAATAATTTTAAAACCTTCTTTTGTATGAACTTACATTAGGTGTCATAACAGTTTAGTCTGGGTGCAAACATCCATGGATTAATGTATCGAAGCATGGAGCAAGTTAATATTGATGGAAAAATTCTAACAATATGTAGTTATAGTTAATGTGGCTTATTGCTAGCTTCTGTGATACAAGTGAACAAACCTGTGTAACAAAATCTCAAAATTACTAAATGTTGCAAAAGATGCTACCAATCCTACCCAATGCTTATTCTAAGAAAAGGGTAGTTCTTTGGGTTTACTAAAGTCGAGAGGATAGCAGCTTACATCTGCTAGACATTACTGAACTTCACTAGATAATACCAGTCTGCTGGTCCATTAGGTGTATCACAAAGACCAGAAAAGACCTGCATGAACAAGCTGAAAATCTAGACTGTTGCAACCACAAAGTACTACCAATGAAATTTTAAAAAAAGAAAAAAAAGTTAAAATCTTTTTTAATTTGGGGGGCAGGGGGCACTGCAGAGGTGACTCAGAGGTTAAGAGCACTAGCTGTTCTTGTACAAGACACAGGCTCAAATTCCAGCACCCATATGGCACTCCAGTTCCAGGGGATCTGACACCCTCTTCTGTCCTCCTTGGGCATGCACATCACAGGTGCACTGACACATATGTAAGCATAACATTCATACACATAAAAATATATTAATTGATTTATGGGGCTGGAGAGATGGCTCAATGGTTAAGAACACCAGTTGTTCTTGCAGAAGACCCAGGTTCAAATCCCAGCACCCACATGGCAGCTAATGGCTGTCCGTAACTCCAGTCCCAGGGGATCCGATGGCCTCTTCTGACCTCCTTGGGCATTGCACAACACAGGTGCACTTACCTACATGCAGGCAATACATGCATACCCATAAAATAAAAGTAATAAGTAAAATTAAATATATATATATTTATTAAATAATTTAAAAATCTTTTTTAATTTATTTATTTTTATTTTATGGGTATGAGTGTTTTACCTGCATGAATGTAAGTACACAAAGTGTGTGCAATGCCTCTGGGGGGCCAGAAGAGAACATTAGATCTCCTGAACTAGAGTTCTGGATGGTGGTTCTGGACAGCCACTATGTGGATGCCAGGAACCAAACATGGATCCTCTGCAAGTGCAGTCATCTCTCCAGCCCAAAGAAAAAATGTTATTGTAAAGTAATTAATGTTGTTTAAACAAGCTGTCTTAGTTTGTCTCTTCATTGCTGTGAGAAAACACTCTGACCACTACCAACTTGGGGAGGAAAGGGTCTATTTATCTTACATCTATGGGGTCACAGTTCATCAAGGAGCCCAAGGTAGGAACTCAGAGCAAGAACCTGGAGGCAGGAGCTAGAGCACAGGCCTTGGAGGAACACTGCTTACTGGCTTGTTCCCTGACCCCTGCTCAGCTTTCTTTCTTATGCAACACAGGCCCACCTGCCCAGGGGTGGCACCACCCACAATGGGCTGGGCCCTCCCACATCACTCATCAAGAAGATGCCCCTCAGACGTGGCCACAGGCCACCCCAATAGAGGCAATTCCCCCAATTGAGGCTCCCTCAACCCAGGTGTGTCAAGTTAACACTAAAGCTATCCAGTACACAAGCCATTTCACAACCTCTGCAGAACTGTTTTAGAATTCCTTCAGGTTCAAGTGAGCCTAAAGTAAAGATACGTTTATGAGCACTAATATTTCAAACAAAATCTCTAGATTCCCTAAGTTCTTCTGATCTCACAAAAATCCAGATACATAATTAACATAAAAGTTGACCCCATTTTACAGTGCTCAAATTATATAGTCAATTCTAGGTGATTATATGCAGAATTTTAAAATAAGAATCTAATATTTAAAAATATGATAATCAAATCTACAAGATGGCTCAGCTGGTAAAGGTAGTTGTCATGCAAGCCTTGAGATGAGTTCAGTCTTTGGAACCCCAAAAAGTTAGAAAGAGAGCACCAACTCTACAAAGTTGTTCCCTGACTGCTATATGTATGCACTCAACACACAAATAACTTAATGTGGTAATCTAAAGACAAGCAATGTGCATATTGTACAAATTCATCATTTTTCACAAGAGATAAAATAAAAATTAGTCACCCTGACTTCTGAATTCATGAAACTTTTACATGTATTTATTATTTATATTTTAGCATATGGTGTGGGGTGCGTGCATGCCACATTGTGAGTATGGAGGTCAGGGGACAACTGATCATAGTCTGTTCTCTCCCTCTCCCATGGGGTTCTGGGAAGGAACTGAATTCATGTCATTAGTAGCAGGTGCCTTTACCCACTGAGCCATTTTGCCAGCCTCAATATGAACTATTCTGATCCAGGTATCTTTAACTCGGCATTTTCATAATTTAAATAAAATAGCTACCAAAAATTGTAGGCTATTGTTCTACAAAGACAGAAGATTAAAGAGGCCAACTTTGTGCGCAATATAGGGCAATGTTCAAAATGGGGAGAACATTCCCTAGTTCATATAGAATGAACAAACGGCCTGAATTGATATAGAAAATGTTAAAGTATTTTTCATATTACCATATATATATGTGTATGTATATATGCGTACATATAACACAGTGTGTAAATGAATGTAAATAACTGAGAATATACATTGAGATATACACTAAAATATATATCTAAGATATATCATACACAATTCACCCATTAAAAGCATACAATTCAGTCAGGCATGGTGGCACAAGCCTTTAATCCTAGCACACAGGAGGGAGAGGCAAGTGGATCTCTATATTTGAGGCCAGCCTGGTCTACATAAACATAGCCACTTCCAGACCAGCCAGGGCTACATAGTAATATCCTGCATCAAAACAAAAACAAAAACAAAGTGAACAATTAGATATTTTTAAATTCAAAGTTATTTGCGATTATAACTCGTCAATCACCTCAGAAATAAAAATCCTGTATCCTTCAAAGCTATCTTCACTCATTCCTAATTGTGAATATGTAAATGAGAAAATTTTAAACACCAGGACATGAGGATTATACTTGCTTATAATCTATAAAGCTCTAATTTTATTTTCCTTTAATTTTTAGTAGATATAGTCAGCATAAATTTGTTCCTTATACCACCAGGATTAAAACTTATTCTCTTGCAAGACATTCTTATTATATACACTGATTGTGAAAGGGGGAACCAAAATTTTAAAGTATCCTTCTCACACCATTCTTTACATCTAACAACTAAATAAATATACACTAAAAGTCCAAAATTGCAGCATAAAATCCTATTCAGCAACATCTACAACAAATAACCACCTTATTCATGTGGGTGTATATACATGGGGATGGGGGGGTGGAGGCCAAGAAGATGTCAGGCTGTCTTCACTTATCACTCTCAATCTTACTTTAAAATAGGGTCTCTCACCAAATCTGAAGTTCACCACTTCAGCTAATCTGGCTAGCCACTGACCTTCAGTGATCCACTGTCTCCATCCTCCAATGGTGGGGTTACAGGCACACAAAGTCATGTCTGGCTTTTACACAGGCCCAGGAGGTTGAACTCAAGTCTTCTTGCTTTCACAGCAAGTACTGGGCTATCTATCTCTCAAGTCCCATCCATAATCACCTTGATTCTGTGATATATGCCTTTCTTAGGTTTACAAGTAGAAACAGGCAAGCCAGGAGTAGTGGTGAACGCCTTTAACCCCCAGCACTCAGGAAGCAGATACAGGCGGATCTCGGTGAGTTCAAGTATAGCATGGTCTACACAGGAAGCTCCAGGCCAGCTGGGGAGATCCTGTCTCAAAAAGACCACCACCACCAACAACAACAGCAACAACAACAAAAAAAAACCAAGTAGAAATAGGGTCCAAGTCCAACTACTGATTCTAACAGGGCCTTAAAGAATGTTAAGACATTCTCTTCCTCCACCCACATTAAACACACCCTAAACTGTTGATTCACCAGATTTTCAGCTGCCAAAAAAAGTAGACTTGCTTAGTGCTTGACATTTCCTTTTGGCAGCCATTAGTCCTTAATGTGTCACTGTCTAGAGAATAAATGGAATAATTTTCATTTCTACTTCCATAGCTCATTTTCTTGAACCTCAGAAAACTTATCAAAGGCTACACCTACCCTAGAAGCTGACAATCTAAGTTTTATAATATATCAATATAATGATGATGGTCAAAACACCTATCTCTCTCCAACTACATTTTCACTAGAGTCTGAGGCAGTCCAAGTCCAGTAACTTTCTAAACAGAGGCAAATGGGGGGGGGGGTGTGTGTGTGAGAAGAACCTCGAGTTCCTGAACTCTCAACATTGCTGCTGAGCTACTCACTAGCAGTGAACAAAAGGATTGCTGGCCAGTTTTGTTTGTAAAATGGTTTTTTATTCAAACTAAGCCAAAAAGTTTTCTGTTACCTGCAAACTAATTAATTCCTGATTATTCCTGGTTCTATCTACTACTGCTACTCTTGTCACTCCCCAATGTCAATGGCTACCAACCTTTTCTTTCTTTGTGTATCTTATTCAATACAAATAGTTCTGCACTAGTTTCAGTGCTTTAAAATGACAATGTACTTTACAGCCTCCATTGTACTAATGTCAGCTCTTCTAAGCCAAAGTTCTTCATTCGTATTTTTGCACTCCAAAATGAGCACAAAAAGGCAGAAATGAGATCAAGGGTGAAAGACAGCAATGGATGGGATGCTTACGGTCAAATAAGTCTCTCCAGCTATGGGCCATTATCTTTATGGGCCATTATCTTTTAATAAATACCCAAAGCAAAGAATCTGAAATCATGTTGAAAAATGAGGGGAGGGAGGGAGGG
>NW_008339573.1:496187-513459 GCF_000622305.1 Nannospalax galili
GGGAGGGAGGGAGGGAGGAGCTGGGATGCAGAGTTCAGTGGCAAAATGCTTGCCTAACTAGAGTGAGGCTCTGGGTTCAATACCCAGCACCTCTTACCACCCTCCTCTCTATAAAGTTATTTAAAGGCCTAAAATTGTAACAACTTCTCAATAAAAAACTTTCAGGAAGCTTGCCCTAACAACAAAATACTCCCAATCACTATGATTTATTAAATTTCACTCAAAATCTAGTGAACCATAATGAAAATAAAAACACTACTAAATTATTATAGTCACACAGGAAACACAAATGTTCTTGTTATGCATGATTGAGCTTTGTAAGTATGAATAAGGCTGGATGTGGCAGCCGAACATGGTGGCCATATAAACCCAGCACTTGTGGAGGCAGGAAGACCAGTGGGTGTTCAAGGTCAGCCTTGGCTACATGGAAGGAAGGGGGGGGTAATAAAAAGGAAGATTTCCTGATTTTCTAATTCATATTGCTGCTCACCACACAGTCCTTTCACCAAGACTTTTCCTGACCCAGATTCTGCTCAATGGCATTATTTCCTGCTTTAGTTTCCTCTGCTAACATGTTCCTATTATTTACCTACACAAATTACCAACTGAATCTGAAATATCATAGGTCTGCTAACTAGAAAGCCCAAAGTAAGGAGTAGGGAGCTCAATGCAATAAAAAATAAAGACTGCCAGGTGACTTGCCAGGCACTTGCAAACAGACAAGTGCCTACTGAAGAGCAAAACATGGCAAGGATTATGTTCTAAAACACCCAATATAGTCACCCTTCTCAATTAGTCATAATAATAAGAGATAACTTTTTCTTAATTTTATCATGAAATTTTCCAAACATGGCCAGAAAGACTGAGTGTAGCCATGAACTCTCTCATGGCACCATCACCAAACTACAACAACCATAAATTTTCTGCTTTCTTACTTCATTAATAACCATCCTCCATTAGTTTTTCCTGCATTAAAAAAAAAATTAATATACAGAGTCTCTTTATGTGAGAGTGCCTTAAAGGTACCAAAAATATAGTTTCTTTATATGGAAATAGCTTATATGCATCAATCCCCTTAAACCTATGTTCCTACATCTGGATGTCAAATCTTAAAGACTAATGAGAAATTCCATTGGTCAAAACCTAAAATCAAATTGCTAAAAATATATTTTCTGGGGGCTGGAGAGATGGCTCAATGGTTAAGAACACTGTTCTTGCAGAAGAGAGGTTCAAATCCCAGCACCCACATGGCAGCTACCCTAACTCCAGTTCCAGGGGGATCTGACAGCCTCTTCTGTCCTCCATGGGTATTGCACGACACAGGTGCACTTATCTACATGTGCGTAATACACACATACACATAAAATAAAAATAATAAATAAAATATTTTTAAAAAATTTTTTTTATTACTGTAACTTATATTATTTTATTATATATTAATTTTATATTATCATTATATTATATAATAAAATTATATAATTATAATATTACATTAATAATAATAATAATAATGTAAAGCTTGAATCAGAGTAGTTTTAAGAAAATGGTTAATCTTGCATTGGCTAGAAAATTCCATACCAAAAATTTTGCTTTTAGCCTATACAGGTTACAAAATGAAAGTTGTTCCAAGTAATTAAGAGCTATCCAATCAAGTCAGTTTTTTAAAACCTATGAGTATACAATTTTTAATATTCCTTTGAAAATGAAAACGATGTTGTCTTCTTAAAGTTAAGTCCTTTTTCTCAATTTAGAAACTGTAATGGTGTTAAAAAAATCAACTTTGAAAAGATGAGAAGATATTGAGAGTCCTTCATCAAAATAAAAATCATTAAGACCATCAAGTAAAGCTGTATGAATAAATGGCTTTTAAAACCAAAGCAATTTTCCTATTTTCTATAGCATTACTATTTTTCATCAACAATACAGAATCTCTATTTTATTATTACTTTTTTTTTTTTTTTTTTTTTTTTTTTTTTTTTTTGGTCTTTTTGAGACAGGGTCTCCCTGTGGCCCTGGGCAGCCTTGAACTCGCTATGTAGACCAGGCTAGCCTCAGCCTCCCAGCGCTGGGATTAAAGGCATGCACTACCACACCCAGCAACAATATAGGATCTTAAAAGCAAATAATTATGTTCTACTTCCCAGAACAGCTATCCATGAGTTTTAACCACTGTAAGTAAGGCAGGGCAAATATTTATGATTTTTATCATTTGGGGAAGAGGAAGACAACTGAAACAAATCTTGTCAGGCCTCGGGCCTACAAAATGATACTCATATTTGAATCTATAGAACAACCAATTTATATATTCATATTCATTACCCCACCCTGCCCTTTACTGAGACGAGGTCTCACTACATAGCCCTAGCTGGCCTAGAACCAGCCATGTAGACTAACCCAGGTTGGCCTCCATCTCACAGCAATCTACCTACCTCTGTTCCTCCAGTGCTGGAATTGAAAGTATGTACCACCATGCCTGGCAGCCAACAATTCTCACTCAAAGTAGGGAGAAGTAATTCAGACCATGTGTATTCAGAGTTTGAAGAATAATTAGCCAAGAATACCAGGACATAAGATGTCTCACTGCATGCTACTTCACAGACTAACATTAACTGCAAAAATTAGAATATATGCAACTATAAAACCAGAGTAGCATGCTAATCATTTCAACACATCTGAAAATGAAACTTGCAAGACAACTTACTGGCCAGATGTTACTTTGGCATAAAGTCACTTAAAGAAAATATCTTCTTTGTAAGCATTCAAATCACCTCATTATGAAATGGCTCTTAACAGTCTTTGGTTCAATATAGCACATATTCAACTTTGAAATAATAAGCTGTTTAGTGATTGACAATATTTAATTAGCTGCCACCAGATGTGAAGAGACAACCCCAAATCAACAAATAAAGATATACAATCAGAGAAGAAAAATACTATAGTCTACAGACTTTTGCTCTTCTAGTTTTGTATTGTGACTAAGAAATACCTCAACCAGGGCTGGAGAGATGGCTCAATGGTTAAGAACACTGGTTGTTCTTGCAGAAGACCTGGGTTTGAATCCCAGCACCCACATGGCAGCTAACAACTGTCTGTAACTCCAGTCCCAGGGGATCCAACGGCCTCTTCTGACCTCTGCAGGCATTGCACGACATGGGCGCACTTACCTACATGCAGGCAATACACGCATACACATAAAATAAAATAAAAAAAATTAAATTAAAAAAAAAGAAAAAGAAATACCTCAACCAATAAGGCAATTTTCAACAGAACAGGACTTGAAGTCAAAGATGGGAACTTCCTGGCAGACAAGGCTTTAAACCTGTCCTAAGGAAGGACAGGTTTCAAAACAGTGCTCACAAGAGAACTTGAATTGCCTGTCATGAAAAGCATGCGAAATGACATTTCTAAATATCTCTAATGGCTATCGGGAGTGGGGCATGCTACCCTAAAGTCAAAGAACCAACAACATTATGACTGGTTTGAACCCTGGAAAAAATATACACCCATAGTCATCCTGTAACAGTATTTGGGAGGTATAAGCAGGAGGATGAGAAGTTCAAGCTTCAAGGTCATCTTCACCTACATGAGACTCTGTTTCAAAAATTATGCCAGTCATAAATGAGTATATACTTCCTTATGACCTCTAAGACACCTCATTATTCAAAAACAAAAAAAGATGAGTGAACAAAAAATATTAGTAAAAACTTATCACTGATATGTACCTATATGTGAGTATACTGAAACAAAGTTTCATTATGTAGCCCAGGCTAGCCTCAAGCTTATGATCTTCCTGTCTCTGCCTCCAGTACTAGGATAACAGGTGAGAACCACCATATCTAACAAGTCTTTAGTACTATGAATAAAATAAATAGGTAGCCTCTCCAAACCACAAATTTGCTATGTTCAAATAATCACATTTTTAAAATAAATCACTAGTGACTTATAACAACTTTGTCAAAAGCTAAAGCTTCTTTGGATCAAAAAGAATTAGAAGAACATGGAGCTGGGGAGTGGCCGCACAAGTATGAGGAACTGAGTTCAGATTGCCAGTACACAAATAAAAGCCAGGCATGAGCCAGGCATGGTGGTGCATGCCTTTAATCCCAGCACTGGGAAGGCAGAGAAAGGGGGATCTCTGTGAGTTCGAGGCCAGCCTGGTCTACAAAGTGAGTTCTAGGCCAGCTGGAACTACAGGGAGACCCTGTCTCAAAAAAGGGGGGCGAAAAAAAAAAAACAAAAAAACAGGCATGGGGGCTGGAGAGGTAGCTCAGCAGTTTAGAGCACATACTGTTTTTGCAGAGAACCTGGTTCATAGCACCTGAGATGGGCAGCTCACAATCACCTATAACTCCAGTTTCAGGGGACCTGACAGCCTCTTCTGGCCTCTGCAGACACCTGCATTAAAGTGCGCACACACTCAAACATACATACATACAAACAATTAAAAATAATAAAAATAGGGGCCAAAGAGATGGCTCAGTAGTTAAGAGCACTGGCAGCTCTTGCAGAGGATCCAGGTTTGGCTCCCAGGACCAACATGGTGGCTAACTAGAGCCTGTAATTCCAGTTCCAGAAGATCCAATACCCTCTACTGACCTCCATGACACAGGTGCACTTACCTACATGCAAGCAAAACATTCACTCACATAAAATAAAAATAATTCAAAGTTACAGAACTACAGAATACCAATATAGGTGACAGTTCATTTCAAGAAATCTAAGGGTTCAAACAACAATGAAGACACAGCACAGACATATAACTGAACACACAGCTTCAATTTAAACATCTCTGCCACTCAAGCACCATTGTAGTATAGCATGGAAAGTGTTCTAGTTTTCTTTCAATCACTGTGATAAAAACACTGACCAAAACCAACTTGGGGAGAAAAGAGTTCATCTTATTTTACCTCTCTCAGCTCACATTTCATCCTTGAGGGAAGTCAAGGTAGGAACTCAGGACAGGAACCTGGGGGCAGGAGCTGAAGCACAGACCATGGAGGAATGCTGCTTACTGCTTTGCTCCCCTGGCCCTTGCTCAGCCTGCTTTCTTATATAATGTAGGACCACCTGATCAGGGGTGGCACCACCTACAACAGCCCCGCCCCCGCCATCACTCAATAATCAAGAAAATGCCCCACAGACATGGCCACAGGCCAATCCAATGGAGGAAAGTCCTCAATTGAGAGTCCCTCCACCTAGGTGTGTCAAGTTGACAAATGAAGCTATCCAGCACAGGAAGGCATTGTTAACTGGTTTTTGTTCTGCTCACTTCAAAGAACTATACCAGACATGAATCAATCTTATTTATTTTTCTAAATATTTATTGCCTTTATGTATTTTGTGTGCTTGTGTGTGTGTGTGTGTGTGTGTGTGTGTGTGCGCGCGTGTGTGTGTGCCTGCCACAACCCAAATGTGGAAGTCAAAGGACAACTTGTGGGAGTTGGTCCAGGGATACAACTCAGTTGTCAGGCTTGGCACCATGCACCTTTACCAAAAAAGCAATCTCTCCAACCCAAATCAAACTTATTTAGTGCAGAATATTTAACTTCAGAAACTTAATTTCATTATTTAGAATGAAATAATAGGAGGTGGAACAAAGAAGATCAGGAATTCAGAGTCATCCACTTGGCTACATACCAAGTTCTGGGGTCAAGCTGGGGTATATGAGATCCTGTTTCAAAAATACACAATAAAATATTAATAATTAACTTCAGAATATAATTTTGATTTAGAGTATTTTTGTGGCAAACCCTGCCACAATGAAATATTACAAGAAATCTTATTTGTTGACTTGAATAAGAAGCCCAATGGTAAATAAGAACCTCATCCACATAAACCTGTATCCTTCTGTAACACTTTACTCATTTTTTTATGTGTATGAATGTTTTGCCTGCATGTAAGGGCACCACACAGGTGCAAACCCATAGAGGGCAGAAGACAGCATCAGGTCAAATGGCTGTTAGCTGCCATGTGAGTGCTAGAAACCATCCTCTGGAAGAGCAGCCAGTGCTCTTACCACTGAGTCAGCTCTCCTGCCCCATGAATATCTAAGCAAGTAACAAGAGAATTATGGGCATAAGTAACAATATGTGTCCCTCTACACAATGCCTGAAATACAGTAAATAGTAATATAGTATGGTTAATTTTAGCTAACAATGCCTTTTAAGAAAAGTTGGGGCTGGAGAGATGGCTCAGTGGTTAAGAGCACTGACTGCTCTTGCAGAGGACCCGGGTTTGATTCCCAGCACCCACATGGCAGCTAAGAACCGTCCTTAACTCCAGTTCCAGAGGAATCCGAAGCTCTCTTCTGACCTCTGAGGCACTGCATGACACGGGTGCTCTCACACACATGCAGGCAATACACTCATACACATAAAAAATAAAAATAATAAATAAAATATTTTTAAAAAAAGAAAAGTTAAGAATAGACAAAAATATACATACATACCTATCCAGAATTAAGTCTGAAATACTATTCACAAAAGCACATGTGGCAACACAGAAATTTTTAAATTTTTTTTTAAAGCTATTCTTATTCTGAAGAAAACTAGCCACAAAACACAGCAAGAAGGTCTTTACAGAGTCCTTCAAAGGCTGAGATGTTCTGGCTAGGCTAAAGTGATTCCAGGAAAGAATCTGCAAAACTGAAAAGGGATTAGCATCTAAATTGAGTGATTTCTCTTACCACAATCTTTCCAAAAGATCAAATGATTACCAAATCAAATTAAAATGCTCTTCCTGATATATTAGCATAATGAAATCCTTCAAATATATGTCCAGTCCAATTCAAAAACATCTAGTTACTATGTTCTTTTAAGAACAAAATTTTTTGGAACAAAAATAAGGATAAAATGTATCAAAATCCTAGCTGGCATGGTGGTGGCTCACGCCTGAGTCCAGCACTCTGGGAGGCTGAGTAAGAGAGAGACAGAGATAAACACACACACCTTTACCATCTTGATCCCAAACTATGCCATTTCCTTTGCTCTAAAGCTGGAGTTCTAAGATAAGGAAATATAAGGTGCAATGGCTATTATGCATGGACTACTGTTCTGAACATTCAATAAAGAGGCTGATGCTCATTTCATTACCTTAGCTGGTTGGTTATTCAACAGTTAGGAACACCTAACAGAAATATTATGCAAGTCAAAAACAAATACAACAAACACTTAAATTTTCTATTATTCATAATTAATTTTTAATAAAAATTAAAGTTTGAGACATTAATTTGATACTTATCAATGAAATATTTTATATTCTTCTTGTATACTGTCTTTTACAAAATATCTCAAGCTGGCGTGGTGGCACATGCCTGTAGTCCCAGCACTTGGGAGGCAGAGGCAGGCAGATCTCTATGAGTTCAAGGCCTGCCTGGTCTAAATAGTGAGTTCCAGGCCAACTGGGGCTGCAGGGAGACCATGTCTCAAAAAGACCCAAAAATAAAATAAAATAAAATAAAATAAAAATTATCTCATTTATTACTTTTACTTTATGTGTACAAGTGTAATGCCCACATGCAGGTAGGTGCACTCATGTCATGCAATACCTATGGAGGTCAGAAGAAAGAGGGTGTTGGAGCCCCTGGAACTGGAGTTACGGATGGCTGTCAGCCATATGGGTACTGGGAATCCAACCCAGGTCCACTGCAAGAGCAGGCAGTGCTCTTAACCACTGAGCCATCTCTCCAGTCCCATATACTGTCTTTTAAATCTATACTTCATAGCCACCTAAATTAGTACCTAACACACTGAAATTCAGAGGTAGAGCTATTAAGTCCACAGCATTTGCTGCTTCTCAACAATTATAATCCATAACTCCAATCAGTAAGCCAAAACTAAATGGAATTCATGGTGTAAAAAAAAAAAAAAAATTAAGGGTCCTTTATGTTTCAAATATTGTATTACGCTAACCCAACAGCAAACTATGAATGCAACTTCAATAAATATTTTATGCTTATATACAGAATCAAATATTAACAACTTTTCAATTTAATTACTTTTTAAATCTTTTTTTTTTTTTTTTTGGAGATATTATCTCAAAAGTATGTATCTAGCCCCGACTGGCCTCAAATTCAGTCCTCTGCCTACCAGCACCCCAAGTGATGGGATTACAGCTATGAACAGCCATGCCAGGTTTAACTAATTTTAATTAGCTTACTTTTAAATCTTTGTAGATTAAGATACTCATCCAAAGCTGTTTTTCTTTCTCTAGAATCCTACTTAGTATAATTTTAGGCTGACAGATCACAGACAAATTAAATTTAGCCACAATACCCAGATTTAATATTTAATGGAACTGAGCAGACATTTATAAAACTACAAGGATCCACTGAAGGTCGAAAACCTATGATCATGCATCTGTGGCATTTCTATAATGTTAAGTAGAGGTCAGCGGTATTACTTTTATATCAATCTATCATTTAAAGCCTGCAAGGTAAGTTATAGAGCCAAGACGACCTCCATATCTTTAAACCACAATGCAAACAGAAACAAACATTAAGGCTGCTGGCCTCCTTGCCCTTACAGCCTTAAAAAGGGAATTTGGAGGTAACAGGAGGAACTAAATTTGATCTCACTCTGACATATCATTTTTATTAACTGCCTATTTCAGAACATCTGGTATAATTTTTTTTCTAAAAAATATCTGTATAACAAAAGACCTTCAGAAAGTAGAGGTACCCCAAGTCAACCCCCCCAACACCTCTCTCTCTCTCTCTCTCTCTCTCTCTCTCTCAGAATACAAAATCCATAAGGGCAAGATCTTTGAGGATTTTTCCTAATAAATACATGCTTAGCACCATGAATATCCAAAATTGTTCATTTTCCCAAGTCAGCATGAATTCATTAAGCATGCTTGTACTGAATACTTCTTCTGGCATTATACTAGACCATAAAAGAATGTTTTAATAGTTCAGTCTTCCAAAAGCTTAAAATCTACTTTCAGAAATTACATGGATAAAGGAAACATAATTAAACAACAATTCAAGGAAGTATACAATTAAGTGCAAAACTGCAAGCACTGAGGAGACAATGTAGGATTGTACAGTCTGAAATGGCCTTTAGCAAAGAGAGAAAACACCCCGACCTTGAAGAAAGCGTAGATTAGATCTGAACAGGTGGGAAGGGAATTTCAAGAACACAATGAACAATGTGCTACTAAAGACTTGAGCTTGGCTTGGTCAGCCAAGCAAAGAGAAGCAAGAGAAATGCACAAAATGGAGAGATCCTCAACTACAGAAATGTTAAGGTGCAAACAGAAAAGGACAAATGGAGTAAGCCATGGAAGCAATTTCTCTGCATCAACTGCACACTGGAATCACCTAAGGAACACGTATGTGTGTGTGTGTGTGTGTGTGTGTGTGCGTGTGTGCGTGTATGTATGTAGAGACTTAAGAGTTCTCCCAGAGACTCTAATCAATCTCCCAAGAGTCACTGCCTCTGGGTCTGGAGAGATGTCTGCGACGCTCTTGCAGAGGACCCGGGTTTGATCCCCAGCACCCAGACAGTGGCTAACAACCATCCATATATCCAGTTCCAGGGGATTCAATGCTCTCTTACGACATCTACCAGCACTGTATGACGTGGGTGCACTTACATACATGCAGGCAATACACTCATACACGTAAGATAAAAATAATAAATATTTTTTCATTATTTTATTATTTTATTAAATTTTATTTTAATTTAAGTTTATTTATTTTATTATTTTATTTTATTTTATTATCTTACTTTATGTGTATGAGTATATTGCCTGCATGTAAGCGGGTGCACCCATGTCGTGAAATGCTGTGGAGGTCAGAAGAGGGCTTTGGATTCCCCTGGAAGTGGAGTTAAGGACGGTTCAAATTGAACCTGGGTCCTCTGCAAGAGCAGTCAGTGCTCTTAACCACTGAGCCATCTTTCCAGCCCATAAAATAATTTTTTTAAAAAAGAATCACTGCCTCTAAAGAAAACCAAACGGAAGAAAAACAAGAAAGAGACTATGACAAGCCCTTCTGTTTATAAAAATTACAAAAACTTATAAGGCTGGGCGTGGTGGCACATGCCTTTAATCCCTGAAAAAAACAAAAAGGTATGTCTTTCAAGACTTTACCATTTGATCTACAAAGTTCCATGTCGGTCATAAGCTGAGCTTGGTGGTGCACACTTTTAGTCCCAGTAGAGACAGACGGTCTCAGAGTTCAAGGCCAGATGGGGCTAACAAAGGAGATCCTATCCTGTCTCCAAAAAAAAAAAAAAAAAAAACCCAAAAATAATGTAGTTTTTTTCCATTTCCTATATATTATCATTACTTATCCAGTATTTTTAAAACAAAAATCAAAACTTAAGGCAAACTGTCAGCCAAAACATCAAGTATTATTCTAGTTTCCACTTAAGAGTGCTACATTATATTCTCCATGTTTTCAGTATAAATGAGTTTTTCACACATTTTCCTATATGCACATCAAGAATAGAAAGTACTATTTGTATGACATTCAAGGGAGAAATCAGAGATTATTTATGACCAGCATGACTAGCTAGAGAATCTGAGCAACCCCAGACTCAAGGACTATCTTGTAGACTGTTGAGGAAGTTCTATAGTTATCACACCTTCTCCTCCACTGAAGCCAGTTTTCAGAGTGGTGTCCTGATCATAATTGCACTGGACACTTTTGCTTGACTTCCAGCACTACACAACATCAAACTGATCCACATATCTAAGCTACATTCTATGAGTCTTTGTTCCTGTTTATGACTTCAACGTTGTGAACCATTCTTTAAACTATATACTTTTTCTTATTTTCTAGGTTCAAGCACAAATAAGCATTTTTTAATGTATCCCATATTTCTACTGTGACTTATCAATCATTTTCCATTTGATTTAAATGATCGCATTTTTCTTAGACTGCCTACAATCAAAACACAACAACGGCTTAAAACAATATGCTTCACTAAATTCATACTATGGTTAAAAGTAGGTAAAAACAGTCAGGCGTGGTGGTGCATGCCTTTAATCCCAGCATTCAGGAGGCAGAGGCAGGCGGATGTCTGTGAGTTCGAGGCCAGCCTAGACTGCATCATGAGTTCTAAGACAGCTGGAGCTACAGGGAGACCCTGTCTCAAAAAGGCCAAAAAAAAGGTATCCATCTTCACCCTGGGAATCTCATCGTGGCTCACCATCATCCTTTAACTTAAAAAGGCATATGAATGAACAAACAATATGAATGAACATGGGAAAGGACCAAGATCTTTTTTCTGAAGTGTTAAATAGCTAAAACAAAATGAAAATGACAACTAATTTGTATTGTTGCTCCTCCTTTTAAAACTTTATTTTGAGAAATGTTAGAATTTATTAAGAGTTAATGCAACCAGTTCTCTATTGTTCATAGTGACAATATGTTCACTAGACTGAGTTCTCAAGGATTTGAAGCAATCTATACTAGGCACACCACAGCCAAAGATCAGATCCACTGTTGTTCACACAAAAGCAGCAGGCATAGAAAAGAAGTGGAGTTTTAACATTTTCTTTTTTCCACCCAGTTATAACAGAATTGTAATGCAACAGAAAGTCATAATCCTTAGAAGATGCAAGCGGCAATGTTTCAGAGGAAAAAAAAAATATCTGTGTTATGTGTGTGTTTGTGTGTGTGTCTGTGTCTATGTGTGTGTCTGTGTCTAATGTCTGTGAGTTCAAAGTGTATACACATTTATACATACACATACCCATGTATCTATGTTAACTGATGAATCTAGATAAAGGGTATATAGATGCTTGTAACATGATTTTTTTAAAGTGTTTTGAGGTTTTCAAAATAAAAGGTCCTGACAGGGCCATTTATCAAATCATTTATCTATTCCTTGAAAAATTAGACCCACTTAAAAAAGGAGTCAAGGACATAATTGATAGCAGCAGTTAACATCATCAGATCTAATGTCATAAAATATTCACCAGACATAATCATCTTAGCTCAAAGAAAATAAGAAAAGTTCTGGGAGGCAGAGACAGACCGGTTTCTGTGAGTTCGAAGCCAGCCTGGTCTCCTCGGCGAATCCAGGCCAGCTTTCACTACATGGAGACCTGTCTCAAAAAAGACACCGCCCCCGCCACAAAAAAAAAAAAAAAAAAAAAAAAAAAAGTTCTGACACTCACATTGCCCATGTACTCAGACAGCAGGTCCTGCAGAGCCTGGCGGACAGCATTACACTCTGCCACAATTCGCTCACGCCGGTCATCACGAGTACAGGATGAATCAGCCATCAGGGCAGCCCCACTAATGATGCTTTCTAGACGTTCCTCCAGTGAAGGCCTAAAGCGCTCCTCGCTGAAGCTCAAGGGATCCACAATGATTTGTTTCTATAAAGAAAGTGTTATTGATGTTAATGTCCATTTCTATTCCCTCAATTGCTGAAAATGCAAGGAAAGTATTGATTAAGAAGGGGTTAAGATTGGGCTGGAGAGATGGCTCAGCCGTTGTAAACACTGGCTATTCTTGCAGAAGACCCAGGTTCACATCCCAGCACCCATATGGCAGCTAACCGTCCATAACTCCAGTTCCAGGAGATCCAATACCCTCTTCTGTCCTCCAAAGGCACTGCTAACACAAGTGCACTCATACACATGCAGGCATAACACTCATACACATAAAAATAAATAAATTAAAGAAGAAGAGTATCAAGATGGCCAGATGTGGTGGTGCACACCTTTCATCCCCGCAAACGTAGGAGGATCTCTAAGAGATTAAGGCCAGTCTGATCTATGGAGTTCTAGGCCAACTGAGGACACGGGGAAATCGGCACCCCCTAAAAAAAATAAGGAAAGGGAAAAAAGGTATCAAGATTTACTTCTAACATGTAAAATAAAAAAACATTAATTCCTCTTGACAGACTAAGGCCATACCATATAAGTTACTGTATAATGTATCATTTCTCAAAAAAGACACTACTAGCTAAACAGCCTGGGCACCGTATCACAAATACAAACACGAATGTATCATGTTTAAACTATTTATTTAAATATCTAAAAGTCAGTCAGCCAGTATTAGTTATTAAAATTATCAAATGAGAATAAGGAAAATAAAATTTCGACACAAAATCTAAAACTGCTACATTTTTGTTTTAGACAAAAAATTATATGAAGTACTGACATTTTCTGAACTCACAAAAAATGCATTGATGCCGGACGTGGTGGCACATGCCTTTAATCCCAGCACTCGGGAGGCAGAAGCAGGCGGATGTCTGTGAGTTCAAGGCCAGCCTGGTCTACATAGTGAGTTCCAGGACAGCTGGGGCTACAGGGAGATCCTGTCTCAAAAAGACCAAAAAAAAAAAAAAAAAATGCATTTCCATCTGTTTTTTCCTTCTCTCATACATCTAATCAAGATTATAAATCAGTGAAGTACTATTGTCCCAAGAAGAATAAATCCCTCCTATCTTCCTTTTTCCCCTTCCATCCCCTGACTACATGTAAACCCCACATTGCCACTGATGAGTGAGTCTAAGTAAAATACACTATAGTTACAGGGTCAATCATCAACATGCCCATTAAATACAATTTCCTTTCTAACCAATAATTGTCTGTGCAAATACATTGGCTTTTTTTTCTTCATAGGAATTATGCCCTTAATAATTTCAACTTTTACACCAATTTTTTCTACCAAAGGTTGGCAATTTTCTTTTTTTGTTTTTGTCTATGTGTGAGTGTTTTGTGTGCATGTATGTATGCGTACCATAAAGTTCAGAAGAAGGAATTGGATTTCCTAGAACTAGAGTTACAGATTGTTGTTAGCTGCCATGTAGGTGTTGGGAACCAAACCCAGGCACTCTACAAGAGCAGAAAGTGTTCTTATCCACTGACCATCTCTCCAGTCTTAAGCCTGGCATTTTTCAATGAACAAACATTTCTTCCTTTCCTTCCAAAGAACCTTCAATTTTGAAACTGAACATATAAGACCTTAATTATTAGACAACATTTTTAGTTGACCATTTTTCTTGTCAGATTTGGTTATTACAGGATTTCTCCGATCAAGGTTGAATAGGGCTGGGGATATAGCTCAGTGGTAGAGCACTGGCCTAAGTATGTGACAAGTCCTGTATTTGATCTCCAACACCATCAGGCTTTTTGGTCAACAAAAATGAGAAAAAAATGGTCAGAGAATTTAAATCGTATCATAGAACTATAATGTACCTGAGATCGTTCAGTACAACACCCTCATTTTAAAAATGAAAAGGCTGTGACCCTAAGAAGGTAGATGATTTCTAATAGATATTACTCAACTTAGTGCAAAACATGTTCCTTATGCCAGGCATGGTGGTACACGCCCTTAGTCCCAGCACTCGGGAGGCAGAGGCAGGTGGATCTTTTTGAGTTCAAGGTCAGCCTGGTCTACATAGTGAGTTCCAGGTCAGCTGGGGCTACAGGGAGACCATGTCTCAAAATGATCCAAAAAAAATGTTCTTTACTACCCTGGAAGAGACAATTACCTATTATCATCAAATTTAAAGTGTGTGTGTGGGGGGGGTACCAATAAGTTGCAAGACAGATCCTAACAGTTATAAAAGTCATTTAATGTTTAGTTGTCCAGGGTAAGAACTGGAGATCTAGTTCAGTGGTAGAGGATTTGCCTAGCATGTGCAATTCCTTGGGTTCAATCTCCTGTAAACAAAAAAATAAAGCTCCAGGGCAAAAACTCAATTTCAATACCATAGTCTTTAGTATTGATACCGTGTTCTCATGCTTTATGAAAAGGTCTAAATCAGTCATACAAATCAGACAGGGAAGATGCACTCTCAAAAAACAAAACAAAACAAAAAACAGACAAGAAAAACTAGAAAACAAAACACTCCATCATTCTGATTCTATACTTCAAAGCATTCCAACAACTGACTTAAAACAAACAAAAAACCACTTATGGTGGCACATGCTTAGTTATGCACTGGGGAAGCTGAGGCAGGAGGATGACGGGCTGGAGGATAGCCTGGGCTGCAAAGCCAGACCCAGCAGAAAAAAAATTTAAATGAAAAACTCTTTAAAAAAAATCTTAAACTGGGGGCTGTAGAGATGGCTCAGTGGTTAAGAACACTGATTGTTCTTGCAGAAGACCCAGGTTCAAATCCCAGCACCCCACATGGCAGCTAACAACTGTCCATAACTCCAGTCCCAGGAGATCCGACAGCCTCTTCTGACCTCCGTGGGCATTGCATGACACAGGTGCACTTACCTATATGCAGGCAATACACACATACACATAAAATAAAATAATTTTTAAAAAGCTAAAAAAAAAATCTTAAATTGCTGCCATCTACTGGAATCCATGAAGCACTGTAGGTAAAAATTAGAAACAAAACCCACCACATTAATGGGAAGACACAGGCTAGTAGGTACACACAATATATACATGGAGAGGTTTAGGGTATCATCTATAAAAGGCATTATGCTAAAAAATGTTTTAATTTGAAATATGTTTCTATGTGGTCAAATTTTTACCTCAAGATTCAAAGTAAATCAGAGAACAGAAATCTATCTAGACAGACATGCAAGATTAGGGTAACAGCAGTTACCTATCAAAAAGGAATAAAAAGGGGTAAAATTGCCACATAGGAAATATAAGTTGCATAAAAGAATCCAGAAGTTTAACTCCACTAGAAAAAAATAGGTATATGCTTTAAACCAATTTATAATCAAGTAAACTGATGATTCATAACAATTTCTTTCAACTTAGATGACAAATTTAATTGGAAAATGAGCTTTCATCAGAAGCCTTGATCACATTTCCCTAAGAATCTCTTATCTTTTGGCAGTTGAGAAGAGTCTGAGGTTTCTTTCCAAAGTAACTTACATCAAAGTTGTTGAGTGCATATGCCAGTTCTCCTCCACCACCACCCTGGTGCTGGGAGGCATCATCTGATGCAGTAGCCTGGGCTGCATTGGAAATGCCTGTGACGGCCTGCTGCAGTTGCTTATATATCAAATCCCGGTTGGCCTTATAAGCTGCAACATCAGGGTGTTGTAGGCAAGCCTGGGATGCAGTGTAGAGAATTGGAACATTTTTCTGCAGGATTCCTCTAGCTGCAGCCATCTGATCACGGTGGCCCACATCCTTCAGTTCCTACAAGAATGAAATAAAAAATTAGGTTACTCTACATAAGGATTCTATTCATATCAGATATATCTTCATTTACTTGGCCTGAAAGTTAAGACTGAGCTCTGGAATCATGTAAGCCTAGATTTCAATCTCCTAGCCTAGTTTTTCCTGGCTATTTACTGAATCTTTACTTCAAATTCTGTGCTCAGTTTCTCCTTCTGCAAAACACTGGAAAAACGATGTAGCTCTTTTAGCATTCTGAAGAATTAATGGGATGGTGCATGTAATATATATCTAGCACAAAATAAAAGTCAAAGCACAAAACTGCTTAACATCTTTCTTAGGTATGCAACTATAATAGATACATGTATCCAACCAAAATACAATATAGACATATATTTAAAGAGAGTAAGATTATGAGGATTTATTAACTTATACAAGTTGATTACAGAATTTTATGAAATTTGGAACAAGATAATATATGTATGAACTATGCAAACCAACTAAGTGAGGATATGACCAGCTATTCTCATTAAGTACACAACACTTCCTCTCCTCTATCCTTCCTCAAAGACCCTCTTGGAATACAAAACATTACTCTCCTTACAAAGTAAAATCAATCAGTTCACAGGCCACTAGTCACAAAGCAGAGGCTCATGTGCTCCATGATTTCAATCCATGATTTTAATAATCTGCAGATGTGGTCTTACATGAAAATTTCCTTTTCCATTTCTTCTATCCCAAAATTAAAAGGACCTGAGGTTCCTGGTATCATTTAAACTAAGGGAAAAAAAAATTTTTCTTTTTTTTTTTTTTTTTTTTTGTTTTTTTGAGACAGGGTCTCCCTGTAGCCCCAGCTGGCCTGGAACTCACTATGTAGGCCAGGTTGGCCTCAGTCTCACAGAGATCCACCTGCCTCTGACTCCCGAGTCCTGGAGCTAAAGGCGTGCACCACCACACCCAGCTCAACTAATAAAATTTATATGCTAAGCTGGATGGATACGCTAAGTGACAAATATACACAAGATAGGAAGGGGATATTTCTGATATCCAGTACTATTGAAATTTACTAAGATAGAGGAATCTTTAATAAATATGGATCATTACTACAGAGGGGAACAACCCTAGCTTCTAAATCTACTTCAGTAGTATTTTACAGATGATTACAGAATTCCAGTATTATTATCACTAACTGAATACTAGAATATAAAT
>NW_008339573.1:513475-526014 GCF_000622305.1 Nannospalax galili
ACCCATGTCGTGCAATGCCCTCGGAGGTCAGAAGAGGCTGTCGGATCCCCTGGGACTGGAGTTACAGAGCTGTTAGGTGCCACGCGGGTTCTGGGATTCAAACTCCGGTCTTCTGCAAGAACAACCAGTGTTCTTAACTGCTGAGCCATCTCTCCAGCCCCATAAATTTAAATTTTTTTTAACCAACTTAGAATGTCCAAAGTTAATTACTCAAAAGTCTGACTTAGCTATTTAATGGCTCATTTTTCTAGAAGACTTACTAATTAAACATTAGAGGCACCAAATAGCTTCTTTTTTCTGAAATGTCACCTCAGCACATATTTGATGTTTTGCATCTTTATTCAAACCTTCTATGACAGCTTAGTTTTCCCTCCTAGAATTCTTTTCTCATTTGGAACCTGAATTTGCAAGTAATAGCCCACAGCATTCCAAATGCCCTGTAGCATACTACATTAAGCTAAATATTCAGAAACAGGACCCTGTGGATTTAGAGAATGAGTCATTTCAAGATTCAAGTTATGACAAGGGGCTGTGACTAACATTATGTTTAAAAGGTGGTGTACATATTCTGGGGATATTTTCTAAATGTCTTGCCCTCACCAAAATCTCTAAAATGCTTACATTTTCTAGGGATGTATTTGCCTTTAAATATTTATACTGTCCTTTGCTTTAAATGATTTGCAATCGGACTTGGCATTCCTAAGTATTTATAAGGAATCAACACAGCCTCTTTTAAAGGCTTCCAAAGATACTCATGATCACCTAAAGTTAACAGGTACCAGAATGAGTATTCAACACGACTTCTCTAGACCACTGCCTAGCCTGGTATAAACTTCTACTTTTCCAAAGTCTACATTAGGCTAAATATTCAAAAATAGGAGACTGTGTATTTAGAGAATTGGTGATCACTTCAAGAGTCTCAAGTACAACAGGGACCAGGGTTAGTCATTCTGCTTAAAGAGCTGATGCATGTTCTCCTGTGTGGGTGTTTTCCAAATAAGACTCTTATTTTGCCAAGTATTAGGGATAAATTTTAATTTACAATGGGAATAACAAGCAAATACTATTTAATTCTAGTTGCTAAAGGGTTCTATTCTCCCTCTTTAGAACCAATTTTGCCTTTACAAAGAAACTAGACTTTTGTTAAAGATAAGAAAATGGATACTAATGTAGACATCAGTATTGCAATATGAATGAATCAATCAAAAAGTATTCTTCTCAAGATAGATATGCTGAAAAATAATCCAGATTACTTCAAAAAGTGAGCTATGAAGTAATATAACAGAATACTCATAGAAGAGTGTATTACTTTAGGTTCCATGATTTCACCAATCCCATTAAAGTTCAAGCAGACTACAGAACGCTCAAACAGAAAACATACAGAGGAAGACCTGCTTTCCATATATTTGACCTATCCATCTCATGGAGTAATCATGTAACTTCTAAGCAATCTATAACACTAACTCACAAAAAAACCCTGAAAATTCAAGCGAAAAGTTTCCTCACTTTTCCCTCTTAACAACAGAATTGTAGTCACAGATCTATCTTATCAGATGTTTTGGATTCAAATGACTATACCTAAAACATGGTACTTGATCAAACCCAACCAATCAATATAGAGTTTAAGAAATAAAACACTAACAGTGCCATTATCAAACAGCTGTTGAAGTTTTCAGGAAAACAATCAAGCAGGTCAGTTTACAGACTTAATAAGAGGCACTAAGCTTTTCCAACGATCTCAACAAGCTCTCTATATGTGGACAATGGAATTTGAACATCAAAATACTCTAGCACATTGAGGAACCGGAGATCACAACGTGAAGCAGAGATAGTGCTCGTTACAGAAATTGCCAAGGCCCACCCTTACCTCCATCATTACCTTTACTCTTTGCTATGGTTTGAATGTTACCCCAACTCCACATTTACATATCATAAACAATCCCAAAAATTGTATTAATATTTGTAGGCGGGTCCTTTGAGAGACAAATATAAATGAAATCCTCCATTAAAGTGTGGCCCCCATGATGACATTAGTGGGTTCTAAGAGAAAGAAAACATACAGAAAGGGACAAAAAGATGACCGAGCCTAGAACATAGCAAGTTCCAGGCCAGCCAGGGCTACACAGTGAGATCCTGTCTCAAAAAATAAGTAAATAACACTGTAACATGTCTACAACTCATGACTGTACCTGCTGTCTTTTAGCTGCCATAATGTTCAGCTTATCCACTTCAGGTTTCAGGGCTTTATACTGTATTCCTAAGTCTTGCTCATTGCCAGCACTCCTCAGTTTCAAGATACCATCTTCCACCTAAAAAACACAGTTCCCAAAATAAAAAAATTTTGAAACATAAAAATCTATAGATAAAAGGAATAAAAAATTCTAAGACACAATCTTCTTTAACAGTTATTCAGAAAACAATCCAAACAAGTCTATTTAGTGAATATGGCTTTCACATTACACAGGTACTTAAAGGTGGGAAGTACCAATTATGTATTACTACACAGGCCTCTATCTAAAAATTTACAACTTAATCTATTTTGGTTTTTCAATTCTAGAACACTATTTATATAAAGAAATATATAACAAGCACTCTAAAAAAGGGAGAATCAGCTGGACATGGTGGTACATTCCTTTAATCTCAGGTACTCAAGGCAGACACAGGCAGATCTCTGTCTACATAGACCAGGATGCCTGGTCTACAAAGTTCTAGACCAGTTAGGACTACTAAAAACAAAGGGGGAGGGGAACGAAAGGGACAAAAGAAACCCCTCTGCTACAAATTCTCCAGTAGAATTAAGATACTAGTGCCTTATAGTGGATGTGTCATGCACCTTAAAATAGAATTTTTTTTAAAAAAATCATCACTAGTCTGTTTATATAAACTAAGTTCAAAACCAAACCAAACTAAATCCTATGAAATGCTAAACTGTACAGCTAGCATCAGCTTCACAATGACACAAAGAACAAATTATACGCATAAACTAGGCATAAACCTGTACTTACAACTTTCAGCTGAACAAGTAATTTATAGACATCTGCCATGTCAGCCAAAATCAGCAGCCGGGTAACTGCAGAGAGCAAAGCTCGAGCTGCCCGAACCATGTTGCCTCGTTTCACAGAAGAACATGGGTCATCTGCAAACTCCCCAGCAGCACTCTTCATCAAATCGCCTATTTTGCAGAATGAAAAACAAAACCCAGCAGGAATTAACCCCCCAAAATTGATTTATTTAAAAAATAAACATACTGTATTTAAAAAATTAAAATAGCTCAAACTCTGTATTTCAAATTGAGATGTATTTAAGGGTCCTCATTTGTTTCTTCCTTCAGTTTGTAGCTATCACTTAAACAAGCATCCCCATAAATGCTGACAAGAGCATTAATACCCAGAAAGTGACTAGGCACTATGTACCAAGAAACTTTTAATAAAAATACTTCTTTCTTTTGACTTAATAATATCTTTCTGAAAAAAAAAAAAAAAACCAATCAGGTATTGTGATGCATGCCTGTAGTCCCAGTACCTGGGAGGCAAAGGCTCAAGGATCAGGATCTCAAGGCCAACTTCAGCTACATAGAGTTGAGGCAAGCCTGGCCACAATGAGACCACTGTCTTGGGGAGAATATTCTAAGATTTGAATAGGAAGGAAAAGAAATAGCATCCATTGGGTAGGACCATCATATTTCATTTAACCATCCCAGGTATAAGTGCATAACCCCAATAGAAACTTATTGGTATATAAAAATTCAGAGTCTAGTCACTGACACATTCATTTCCCTCACAGTGAAATACAGCTAGCCAGACAAGATGGCACATGATTCCAGTGCTCAGGTGCCCAAGGCAAGAGGATTCTAAGTTTAAGTCCAGACTGGGCTACATAGCAAGATCATACAACAATAAGCAGTTAATTATGGGATAGCCTATATCTATTATGTAAATATTCACATATATGAGAAAATGTTAAGGTTTATAATAGAATCTTTTTTTTTTTTTTTTTGGTCTTTTTGAGACAGGGTCTCCCCATAGTCCCAGCACTATGTAGCCAAGGCTGGCCTTGAACTCACAGAGATCTACCTGCCTCTTCCTCCCAGTGCTGGGATTAAAGGCACATGCCACCACACCCAGCCTAAAATCTATTTTTAATTGTGTCTGTATGTGTCTGTGCATGTGTGAATAAATGAGTGCAGGTGCCCAAGGAGACCAGAGGCAATGAATCCCCTAGAACAGAATACAGGAGGTTGTGAGCTACTTGATGTGGGTGCTGGGAACCAAATTCCAGTCCCCTACAAGAACAGAAAGCACTTTTATCTGCCGAGTCATCTCTCCAGCCACTTATAACAGAACCTTAAGTGGGAGAATGATGTTGAGGCTGGAGCAATGACTCAGTCAGTAAAGTGCTTGCTTTGCAAGAATGAGTACCTGAGTTCAGATCTCCAGGGATTAGTGGGCAGCCAGTGTAACTTGATTTGTGAGCACCAGGTTCAGAGAGACCCCATCTCAAAAAATAAAGTAGAAAGTGACTGAAGAAGACACAGATATGCAGAAACCAGAGGATGTCCTGCTCTACCATGCTCCACCTTATTCCCTTGAGACGAAGTCTCTCAGAAAACCTTCAGAAGCTCACTTCCATTTTTGGCTACGCAGAGGCAGGTGGAGTGAACTCTGTGAGTTCCAGGCCAGCCTGGTCTACATAGTGAGTTCCAGGCCAGGGAGACCCTGTCTCAAAAAAAAAAAAAAAAATTTAGAAAAAAGTAATCCTGAGTCCTGAATAAGACACAGTGGTTCATGCCTGTCATTCTAGCACTTGAGAAGTAGAGGCCAAAAGACCAGAAATTCAGGATCAGCTTGGACTACAAAGGGAGTTCCAGGCCAGCCTGGCTACACAAGATCCTGTGTCTAAAAAAAAATTACTGGGCTCAAGAAATGGCTCAGCAGTTAAGAGCACTGGCTGCTCTTGCAGAGGACCTGGGATCAGTTCCCAGCATCCACAAGGCAGCGAAGAACTGACTGTAACTCCCATTTCTGAGGATCTGATGCCCTCTTCTGGTCTCTACAGGCATTTACGTAACATGGGTGCACTTGCATACATGCAGGCAAAACATTCATATGTATAAAACAAAAATAGATGAAAAATTTTAATAAGAATAAATAAAAACAGTGCCAGGCATGGTGGCGCACGCCTTTAATCCCAGCACTTGGGAGGCAGAGGCAAATGCTTCTCTGTGACATTGAGGCCAATATGGACTGCATAGCAAGTTCTAGGCCAACTGGGGCTACATAGGAAGACCCTGCTCAAAAAGACCAAAAATAATAACAAAAATAAAATAAAAACAGTAACTGTCCATCTACAAAGTACATCTCTAAGAGATCAAAAGCACTTTTCCTATATATAATAGAGGAAGGTAGAGAAACTGAAGCAGACTGGAAATCATCCCCAGGTCATGTGGCCAACAATAAAGACTGAGAATCTAATTGGGCATCCCAGTACCTCCCAGCCAATTACACCATATGTGATAATAACTAAGATATATGGGAGATTAAACATAAAAAGAACCCTCTAGTACTGAATCACAAAGCCAAATCTGTCACCCCCTAGTGTTTTCCTCTGACTCAGCTGAGGTAACAGTTAAACTCTTGAGTTCAAAACACAGAGGCTAATTGTAAAGCAGAAGAACCAAAAATAAACCTACAGTTCTAAATTAGAACTGGACAAGATCAAGATCTTTCTAAAGAATCAATTATCTTGACTAACTTCCCCTAAAAACAATCAATCTTTATGAAGCTATAGGGAAAGGACAGGCATGGAAAAGGAAGTTGGAGGGATAATGAAGATTAAACAGATATGGGGCATTCTTTTATAAATAAATAAATAATTAAATAAATAAATAAATAAAATGAAAAGCAGGTCTCACATAGCACAGGCTGGCCTCAAACTCATTATGTATCTGAAAATGGTCTTCCTTATTGAAACTCCTAATCCTCCTGTGTCCATTTCCATAGTGCTGGGACTAGAAACACAAGCTACCACAGTTCTGGATTTTTGTTTGTTTTGTTTGGGCTTTGGGAGGGAGGTGTTTTATTGTTTTGTTTATTTTTGTTTTTGTCCCCTGCTGGGATTGCCTTGAATTTACAATTCCCTAGTGCATGTCTATAATTCCACAATCTGGGCTCCAGGCAAGAAGATCAGGAGTTCAAGGCCATTCTGAGATACATAGCAAGTTCCCAGGTCAGCAAAGGATATACATGAGACCCTGTCTTAAATAGCTAAAAAAGAGAGAAATGAAATAGTCACCCTGCAAGTTTCCTAAAGGATAAATCAAATGGTGGCTTTTAATTTGAAATGTTGAAGCAATAACCTCTGTCCACTCTAATCTGTATAGTACAGAAGCAGCTTTAAAAAAACCAAGATGAATCTGGCATGGTGATACCTGGGGCTATAGAGACCCTGTCTCAAAAAAACAAAATAGCAACAACAATGAGGAACTTTATCTTGTTGGCCTTGGCCCTTAGCTTTTCCACATTTTTATTATCTTTTTTTGGTCTTTTTACATTTACTTATTTATTTATTTAATTTATTTGGAGGTGGATATGCATGTGCCATGGAGCCCACATGGAGGTCAGAGGACAACTTTTGGGAATGGGTTCTTTCTTCCACCGTGTAAGTTCTAGGACTGAACTCAAGATTGTCAGGCTTGGTCACAGGCATCTTTATCTGTTGAATCAACTCACCAGTCTCAGTTTTTCCACACTCTAAAATAAAAGGCCTTTCCAAACTAAGTTGATACTCTTTCTACATTCTCAAGGGACTGCTCATCTCCATCACCTATCCCATTAACAACTTCACACCCCTAAAGTCTGGACTATATACCAAGGAATTCCAGTAAGTAGAACAAAGTTATATCTTCTCTAAAACGATAATAAAGATATTTTTTTAAAAAGAAGATTTAAGGTTGGGTGTGGTAGCGCATGCCTTTAGTCCCAGCACTCAGGAGGCAGAGGCAGGTGGGTCTTTGTGAGTTCTAGGCCAGCCTGGTCTACACAGTGAGTTCCAGGTCAGTCAAGGCTAAATAGTGAGACCCTGTCTCAAACAAACAACTAAAACAAAACAAACAAACAAACAAAAAAACCCCAGCAAATTCAGTTCCCAGCACCAATTATATAAAGGGGGAGCTGGAGAGATGGTTCAGTTTCCAGCACTCACATGATGAAACATGATGCTTCCCTAGTGCTGGGTAAAAAAGGCGCCACCATTGCCAGGTGTGGTGGCGCACGCCTTTAATCCCAGCACTCGGGAGGCAGAGGCAGGCGGATCTCTGTGAGTTCAAGGCCAGTCTGGTCTACATAGTGAGTTCCAGGACAGCTGGGGCTACAGGGAGACCCTGTCTCAAAAAGACAAACAAACAACAACAAAAAAAGGCACCACCACACATGGCTATAAATAAATATTTTAAGGGTTTGTGGTGCGTGTGCGTGTGTGTGTTTTTTTCCTCGGACCTCGGATTTTATTTCTAACACTGGGAACTGAACTCAGGTCTTCTGTAAGAGAAGTCAACGTTCTTTAACTGCTGAGCCATCTCTTCAGCCCCCGAAAGATACTTTTAGACAGATCTTTTCTATCTTCAAGGTCCAAACATAGAAGGAAAAGGAAAGGAAAAGCAAAAACCAACGAATTTTGCCAGTTGAGGAACACGTGTTTTCTTTTACAAATTACAACAATTCTCTTAACCCAGGTATCTAATTTATTAATGAAATTTGTGCTTTCTACTTTAAGATATATATCAATCAATGATACACAGTGAAACTGGAGACCACAATGTGTGTGCCACAGATAAGAATGGAATAGACTACAACAACATATGCAAGACTATCGACAAAGTTTATACCCAAAGGTGACATGGCCTGATGATGAATAATCCTTGTTTTTCTACATTTCTGTAATGACTATATTCTTTTCTAAAGGAAAAGTGTTTACATGATGATAAAAATCTTTAATTTACATATATATGAAATTCAGGTTTCATATTTTTATTTTTCTAAGGTATAAAAAAATCTTATGGCTACAAATTCATTATAAAAATGAAAGGGTAAGGGATTGGAGAGCTGGCTCAATGGTTAAGAGCACTGGCTGCTCTTGCAGAGGACCCAGGTTCGATTCCCAGCATCCACACGGCAGCTAACAACCATCCATAGCTCTAGTTCCAGGGGATCCAACCCCCTCTTTTGGCCTCCGTAGGCACTGCACAAGCGCGCACACACGCGCGCACACACACACACACACACACATGCATGTAAGTAAATCACTCATACACATAAAATAAAAATAAATAAATAAATATGAAAAGGTAAAATTAGCATATTACTAGGTCTTTTCTATCCTCTGAGACAGGGTTTGACTATCTGGCCTACATTAGCCTTAAACTCACATTCCCCCTACCTCACACCTCCCAAGTGTTGAGATTATAAGGGTGTACCAGTGCTCCTGGCTTCTAAAATCCTCTTTTAAAGCTTTTTTAAAAAAAAATCAGCTATTCAAAATATGGGTAAGGCATGTGGTAAAATGGATACCTACAACCCCAATCTCATCTTTTATTTTCTTATTATAGTTGATGCAGGGAAAGAGATTCAACTATATAAGGACTTTCTGAAACAGAACATTTTACAAGAGCATACTGTTTGTTATGAACTACCAAATCCAAAAAAGAAAAGGTATTTTAAGATATCCACCTGAAAAAAAGATACCCACCTGAATGTGCTTTTTATAAACCAACAGAAAATGTCCCTGTATTAAAATGAGCAGAACTTCCAGGTAAACAGGTAAGTGCTACCTTAATCATCTTAAATATGATCAAATTACTTATTTCAGGATCAGTTTTATGGCCATTCAGGGGAATTCTGACTCCAATCTTGATTCCCAGGTGACTTTTTTTCACCTCCCTGTGTTCTCTTTAGCTCCTTAGGGTTTTGCCTGCCTGAAACCTTATTCTTTATCCTTTCTCATACTGCCTTCCTTTTTATTTAAATTTTTAAAAATTATTGCCATCTATCATATTCCTTAAACTTTAAAAAAATGAATTAATATTTTTTAAATCTTTAGGGGAGATGGAGAAATGGCTCATCAGTTAAGAGTACTTGATGCCCTTTCAAGGACCCAGTGTGGATTCTGAGCACACCACAGTTCACACAATCACCCGAATCTCCCAGTTCCAAGAGACCCAATACCTTCTTCTGGCCTCCTTAGACAACAGGCACACACGCAGTACACTTTCACATGTGCAAGCAAAACACTCATACACATAAAAATGAATAAATCTTTTAGAAAACTCTTTAGGGCTAGCAAGATGGCTCAGTGTGTAAAGGCACTTGCCACCAGCCCAGCAACCTGAATTCGATCTCCAGCACCCACATGATAAAAGGAGGGAACTGACTCCCTTAGGTGCCCTCTAGCCTCTGTAAGTGCATCCATTTGTACCCATGATCCCCCCCACACTAAAAAATAAATAAGTGAAAAAATTCTTATTAAGGAATCTTTAGTTTGCTGATATGAAATAGTGTACTTAAATCATATTACTCTGTGAAAAATGTTATACAGCCATTTAAACTATGTTGTAGAAAAACACTTACTGGATCCTAAACATCTTTTATTTAGTATCACAAAGTGAAAAAAGTAAATACACAATCAAGCAAAATGTAGTTCAACTCATGTGAGCATATTCATAAAAAAAACAAACATGCAAGTTTAGAGTAAGATGCTAACCACTGGCTTTTATTTTTTTAATTACAAGAGTATAGGTTATTTTTCCTTTTACTTATTCTGAGAGATTTATTTTATTTTTTATATGTATGTGTGAATGCCTGCCTGTATGCATATGTACTCTGTGTGTGTGTGTGTGTGTGTCTGTGTGTGTCTGTGTGTGTCTGTGTGTATGTGTTGCCTGTGAAGGCCAGAGAGGGTGTTGGATCCATTGGAAGTAGTTAAAGGTGGCTGTGAGCCACCATGTGGGTTTTAGGAACTGAATCCGTGTCCTCTGCTACAGCAAAGATTACCCTTACTTATAACCCCTGAGCCATCTCTCCAACCCTTATTTTTCATTTTGCTCTTAGTATCAAAGTACGTGTTTATGCCCAGTGTAGAGGCATATATCTTTAATCCCACCACTCGGGAGGCAGTCAGCTCTCTGTGAGATGAGACCAGCCTGATCTACATGGTGAGTTCCAGGCCTACCAGGGCTACAGGGGCACCCTGTCTCAAGAGATTAAAAAAAAAAAAAAAAAAAAAAACCCCTGGGAAAAAAAAAAACCCACAAATTCAGAGAAATAAATTGATTCCCTCTTTATTGTTTTTGAAATGTAAACTTGATTTTAAACTTTTTTTGGCTGGCTTAGTGACACATACCTGTAATCCCGCTTTTTAGGAAATAGAGGCAGGAAGATCAGAACTCAAGGTCATCATCGGGTACTTACAATGGAGGCCAGCCTGGGCTACATGAAATCCTACTACCTACTACCCCACCCCCAAAAAGAGCTTTTTTTAAAAAAAAAAAATTAAACCAAGGCTTGGTGATGCATGCCTATAATGTCAACATTCAGGAAGCTGAGGCAGAAGGATCACAACTTCAATGTCAACCTGAGTTACATGGTAAGATTTATTTTTATTCGTGTTTGTGCACATGTGTATGGAGGTGACCACAATGACCAAAACACAGCATCAGATCTCCTGGACCTGAGGAGCAGCAGGAACTCTTAACTGCTGAGTCACAAAAGCAGTGAATTATTTTTTTCTACCCAGGGAATAGCAAGACATCAACATCATAGGAAACTTATTACAAAGTATCCTATACTTAACAGTTTAGCATCTACGTTATGCGGGCCATGGATTTGAATACCTAAAATTTCCTATCATGAGATTCCTAATTGAAAAAGAGAAGAGCGAGGATAAGGAAGAGGGGGAATGTCATACACTCTACCACTAAACCAGGCTCCTAACCCACTTAATGCTTAAAAATTACTTTAGTGAGCCAGGCATGGTGGTGCACACCTTTAATTCCAGCACTCAGGAGGCAGAGGCAGAAGCAGAGACAGGTGGATCTCTGAGTTCAAGGCCAGTCTGGTCTACATAGTGAATTCAAGGCCAGCTGGTACTAAAGGGAGACCCTGTCTCAAAGAGATTAAAAAAAAAAAAAAATTACTTTAGAGCAAGATTATACAGAACCTAGGTTGACAAGAAACTGATAATCATCCTGTCTCAGCCTCCTCATGGCTGGGATTACAGGATGTGCCACCACATCCAGCATAAACCTACTTTATACGAAATTCTCTCAAAAATATCTGATTAAAGGATCTCATAAAAAAGTGGTAAAACAAGCTCTTCTTCAAGCTGGGTGTGGTGACACACGCCTTTAGTCCCAGCACTAACATAGTTGCAAATAAGATCTTAAGAGTCCTTCTGGGAAGGAACCAAATGGCAGTATGTGCCTGGCATTACTCACATACCCTGACTTGATGGAGGAACAGAATGAAATACACAGTCATCTCTATTTTCACCCCTCACTGAAGTTATCTGTATTTGGCAAAAACCCCAAGCTCCTAAATGATACACCTTCTTAATTTTATAAACACAATGATTCAAAGAATCTTTTTCTTGGGGGGGGGGTGTCTTTTTGAGATAGGGTCTCCCTGTACCCTCAACTGGCTTAGAACTTGCTATGTATACCAAGGTGGCCTTGAACTCAGAGATCCACCTGCCTCTGCCTCACAGGTGCTGGGATTCAAGGCCTGCACAACCACACCCAGCTCAAAGAATCTCAGAACATATGCTTTAGGAGAACATTATGGTCTTTAGGAATCCACATTTTATTTTATTTTTTTTAATCTTTTATTTTTTTCTTTAAAGTTTTTTTTTTTTTTTACTTTTTTTGAATTTAATAACCACATGATTAGAAGAATCATTTCATTACAGCTTTAACATATTCAGTAACACATTCCAGAGCAAGGATACATCTCTTTCAAAAGTGGCTGTAAATTTTTAGGCTCACAGTTGAATTAATACAGTTATAAAACATTGAACTCACCTTGTAAGACATAAAACTGAATGAGTTTGTACCCTTTAAAGAAGATTTCCATTTCATTTTAAGACACGCTGTTTCCTACATTTTTAATGCTAACACAAGTTTGCACGGGTGTCTTTAATCTCTATGTATCTAATTACTACTAGTCACAGTTGGTTATACTCAGATCCTTAGTACCTGAGTATGTATATAAAGTCATCAGATAGATTTCACTGGTAATGTTTATCACCTCTTATTATTTATCATGAAGTAAATTTTTTTTGAATTTTTAATAACTACATGATTAGAAGAAGCATTTCATTACAGCTTTAACATATTCAGTAACACACTCCAGAGCAAGAGTACATCTCTTTCATAAATGGCTGTAAGTTTCTAAGTTCACAGTTATAAAAAATAAATACAGGGAATAAGAAGATGAAGCCCACAGGAAAGGCTTAAGGACTTCTCACATCCTTCTCATCTTCTCTGATTATCA
>NW_008339573.1:526071-527897 GCF_000622305.1 Nannospalax galili
TGTTGGCGCATGCATCTCTAATCTGTATGTATCTGATTATTACTAGTCATAATCAGTTGCACTTGGATCCTTGGTGCCTGTGTATGTCTATAAAGTCATCAGGTAGATCTCAATGGTAATGTTTATCACCTCTACTAATTAACATGACATGTTTCCATGCTTCGTCCTCAAATATATTTTTTAATTTGTTGAATTTATTTCGTGTGTGTGTATATCACACAGAACATCCCAAATCATCTTATTAAACTATATACCCACTTCCCAGATGGCACCTTCCCATAGCCTCCCTCCCCCCACTAGAGCCCCTATACTTTGATATCCCATTCTCCACTACTTGTCCATCTGGTGAATCTAGTCAGCCTATCTAGAGGGCTGTTTTAGGAACGTCAGCTGTTCCTCATCTAGCAGCAATCAATTGTCAACATTCCTTCAGATAAGATTGGGGTCTGCTGTTCATTTTCTCAGTTCTATGCTGGGTTACTATCTGGGAGTCCCTTTAGCCACCCTGGCCAACAACTCAAAAGAAGGTATCTCCTATCTGGCATTGCTGCTTGTTATGTAGCCTTTAGCCATGAATATGGACTCTTAAAAAATTATATTGGCCCCTTTAATCTTTGGTTATACTTTCCTTTTGGGTGTTTAAGGCCATACACCAATTTACTTTTACTCTTAATTGTATGAGGATCTGTTCCTCAGGGGGTCACATGGGCTTGGGAGGAACCCCTGGGTCCTTTTTTTTTATTTTTTTTTAACCAGGTCCATCTATGTGAAGGTAAGTCAAAGGTCCTGCTTGACTGTGGCTGGCTTCACTTGGAAGCATGGAAGAAATGTTTCCTCTGTGTTGACCCTCCTCTTTGTAGAATGGACACTGGTTCAAGTCCATTTGGTGGGGTCTCATGGCCTCCTGGATCAAGAGGACAGGTGGTGCACCACAGTTACAGGACATTTTGAGAGATGCTCATCGTCCTCTGGAGCTTAGTTGAGTTAGAAGGGCAAGGAGCAAAAACTTGTCCTTTCGTCCCTCTGACCAAATTAGTATAGGCCTCAAAGTATATCTGTTAAACATCCAAGAAGGTTAGTTCCACCAGTCTGGTACTTTTAATTACAGTATGTCATGTAGATAAATCTGAGGCAAAGACCAATTGTTCTCAGATAAACCTTACCTAGATGTTTATTTCTTGATCTGCTATGTATAATTTGTCAGTAGGTTGTTGGAGTAATATGGTTCCCTCTGGTTTTGAAAACTAGCTAGGCGTTATTTATCTCTCTCATTGTCTCATCCCTCCATATGGACATGGTTTTCCCAATTAAGGTGCCCCCATTTCCCCCCTAATAAAATACCCTTCTACAATCCTACCTCTCTTGAGCTCCTTCTTTCCCTTTATCCCCTAGGTTCCTTGTATACCCTTCCCTCCCCCCTCCCTTAAACTAACCCAATTTTTATCCATATATCCCTTATTAAGGCCTGTTTCCTACTGTTCTCTTTCAGGTTCTTTCTTTTCCTTTACCTCCCTGGTTCCTTTCCATTATCTTGGTTCCCATGAGTTATGTCTAGATACATACTTATCAGGATTTGGTTCTAGGATCCACATATGAGGAAGAACATGTCGATTTTTTTTCTGAATCTGTGTTACTTCATTTAGTATAACAGTTTCTAGTTCCATCCATTTACCTGCAAACTTCGTGATTTCATCTTTCTTTACTCCCAAGTAGAACTCCATTGTATAAATTTACCACATTTTTATTAGCCACTCATCAGTTGAGGGACACTGAGGTTGCTTCCATCTCTTAGCTATTGCAAAAAGGGCAGAACAAACATGGATATA
>NW_008339573.1:528601-529245 GCF_000622305.1 Nannospalax galili
AGTTTCAAGTACTATGTTAAAGAGAAGTGGAGATAGTGGACAGCTTTGTCTGGTTCTTGATTTCAATGGGAATGCTTCCAGTTTTTCTCCATTTAGAATGATGTTGGCTGTGGGTTTGTTATATATGGCTTTAATTATGTTGAGGTATGTTCCCTCCAGTCCAATTCCAATTCCTTCTATGACTTTGAACATAAATACACACTGAATTTTGTCAAAGGCCTTCTCTGCATCTATTGAGATGACCATCTGGTTCTTGTCTTTGAGCCCATTTATATGACTTATGACGTTTATTGACTTATGTATATTGAACCATCCCTATATCTCTGGGATAAAGCCAACTTGATCATGGTGGATGATCTTTTTGATGTGTGTCTGTATGTGGTTTGCAAGCATCTTATTGAGAATTTTTGCATCTATGTTCATTAAGGATATGGGTCTATGGTTTTCTTTTTTGGTTGTATCTTTACCTGGCTTTGGTATGGGAGTGATGCTGGCTTCATAGAAGGAATTTCGAAGTTCTCCGTCTATTTCAATCTTTTGAATAAATTAGGTAGTATTGGCTATAGATCTTCTTTAAATGTCTGATAGAATTCTGCTGTAAATCTTTCTGGTCCTGGGCTTTTTTTTGAGATGGAAGGTTTCAT
>NW_008339573.1:529405-551918 GCF_000622305.1 Nannospalax galili
ATAAATGTTCTGTATCTTTCTGGTGTCTGTTGTGATGTTTCCCCTTTCATCTCTGATTTTGTTGATTTGGAGGTGCTCTTTCTTTCTTTTTAAAGATCAATCCAAACCCATCAAGTTAATATCAAGTTATGTGCATCAAGTTATTTAAATCTGAATCCAGAGAGCCTAGAAAACATCTCAATCCACCCTCCTTGCCACCCTCAGGGGGCAAGGAAAGGTGCTTTGAGTTTTTTATTTTTACACTTGACAGAATACTTTTCTTTAAATTAAAATAGAGCACCACACATATTCATGCTCTCATTTTCCTTACTAATTCAAGTGCACCCTGCTGCTATTCAGAAACACTCCAAAGAGAGACACTTGCTTCCTGATTACACATTCAAATAAATGCATAACATGCATTTCAACTTGGAATCACTTTCTTTAAGAAATTAACTTGTGGAAACCAAGTTACTGCAACATCATGCCTAAAGTTATGCCAAAACCAAAATTTTAATGCCTAAAACAAGGTGGGTATGGTGGTACATACTGTAATCCCAGCACGTGGGGATGTTCAGCAGGATTACTACAAATGTGAAGCCAGTCTGGACTAGAGAGTGAGACCCTGTCTCAAAAAAAAAAAAAGCCATGCCACTGCAGTTGTGTACAGCTAATCTCAGCACTAGGAAGGCAAAGGCAGGAGGTTCAAGAATTCAAGGTCATCCTCTACTACATAGCCAGCAGGAGGCCAGTCTGAATTCTAAAAGGAAACCAGTAAGACAGCTCACTCAGCAATTAAGAACACTTGCCAGCAAGCTGGATGACCTGAGTTCAATCCCAGAACACACACGGCAGAACAAGAAAACTGAGTGCCACAAGTTGTCTTTGAACCTCAATATGGGTGCCTAGCACTCACATACCCACATACATGCAAACACATACACATACACAAAACAAATGTTAAAAAGAAAAGAATTTTTAAAACAAAACAAAGCCTTCTGATATACTGTACAAGTATGTTAAGGCAGTAATATTGCCCACTGTAACTTAAAAAAAAAAAGATCAATTTCAAAATGACAGGAAACATTAGAATTTACTAAGTTCATTCTTCTCTGCAAAGCAGCAGATGCTCACACAAGGGTAGTGATCCAGAGCAGACAGCATCCTTGACACATCCCAAGTCAAAGAAAATACAGCTTCAGCCCCCAGAGACAGTTTGAGTCAGACAACTTTAAGACATAAAGCTCCCAGATGACAACCAGTTAATGATTTTTCCAGAATTTATATTTTGCTTTCCCTGATCAATTTGAAGAGCAAGAGAAAATGAATTAAATGGTTGAGGCTGAAGGTATGAGGGTCAATAATGAACAATTTTTTTACTTAATCATAGGCCTCAGGAACACATGAAGGGTAGGAATCAGATGGAGGTTCTTCTAATAGGCCGAGATGCAAAAGGTCACATGATGGGAAACATACAAAAGAGGAAGAACCTAAACAATAATTAACCAGCAGAGGGAAAACGGTGAAATAACAATAAGCCAGAACTCAGAGCAAGAATATGAGAAAAATGGTGCACATCTTTAATTCCAACAACTCATGAGGCTGAGGCAAGCAGATGGATGTGAGTTCAGGCCAGCCTGGTCTACATAGTGAGTGCCAGGCCGTGAGGCTACAACAGGGATACCCTGCCTCCTCCACCATCATCACCACCACCAACACCACCAACACCACCACCACCACCCCCACCACCCCACAAACCCCCACACCCCCCCACACACACAAAAGAATGAGAAATACCACCTGATTTCGTATTAGACTTAAAGTTATGCCGGGCGTGGTAGCGCACACCTTTAAATCCCAGCACTTGGGAGACAGAGGCAGATGAAGTTTTGTGAGTTCGAGGCGAGGCCAGCCTGGTCTACATAGTGAGTTCTAGGACAGCTGGGGCTACAAGGAGACCCTGTCTCAAAAGGACAAAAATAAATAAATAAAGTTATTACATTAATCTGAAAACCTAACTGACTTAACCTTAATCTTTTAAACTGCTAAATATTTTCCTGCTGCTGCTTTTCCAAGAGCATCATTACCATGTTTGAAACCCATACTCAGCATTCCAAAGAAAAACAATTGTCATTTTCTCCTGTGAAAAATAGCCAGCCAATATGTTAAGATCAAGCTCATGACTTCAACTTAGTAAAACCACACTGACCAAACTAGATAAACTAAAATGCAACCTCTCTCCATACCTTCACACAAAGCTACTCGTAGCTGTTTCAAGTTTTCACAACATGAACTCATCAAACTCGGACTTCTGTCTGCCTCTCATCTATCACCCCTCAAATCATACTCAAAGCAGTCACTGACAGTTGCTTTATCCTGGTCACATCCGCCTTTTGATATCTAATCATCCAGGCTGCTTATATTAGGTGTAGGTAACATCACTCTGAAGCTGTCAACATCTGCACTGGACAGAAGACTAATGTTTACCTCCTTCAATCTGACTTGATTCAGTTGCCAGAGAAACAAATAATACCTCAAGAAACTGACATCTTGTGTTCAATATCCTTTTTGTCAGGAATGAAATACATAATTTCCTTAAAACTGCCTTACCAAGGTTAACAATTAAAAAACAAACACACACTAGGGACTGAGGAAATGGTTTATCAGCTAAGATGTCTACTGTACAAGCATGAGAACTGGAGTTCAGACCAGACCCCCAGAACCTACAAGCCTGCAATCCCAGTATACACAGAGACAGAGACAGAATCCCCAAAGCTAGCAGGCTAGCTGCATAAGCTGCAACTAGCACACTCTAGATTCAGCCAGAGATGCTGTCTCAATATATAAGATGGAGCACTATGCCCTGAACTGTGAGGCAAAATAACTTTTCCTCCCATAAGCTGCTTCTTATTCAGTCACAGAAATAAGAAAAGTAATGCAGTTATGCAATCAAGGCTGGCTTTGGCAGAGGGAAGAGGAATAGACACATAGATCAGTCCAGGAAATAAGGAACCCAGATCTAACAATGAACTGATTTTTAAAGAGATGTAAAATTAATTCAATAGAGGAAAGACAACACTTTCAATAAATGATGCTGGAGGGACTGGGTTATCCATAGGCCAAAAAGAAACCGGGGGGGGGGGGGAGCTAGAGAGATGACTCAGTGGTTAAGAGCACTTGTTCTTACAGACCACTGGAGTTTAGTTCCCAGCATCCACATGGCAGCTCACTTCCAGTTCCAGGGGATCTGATGCCCTCATCTGGCCTCTAGGCACAGCACCAATTCAGGCAAAACATTCATGCACAAAATAAAAAATGAATCCTTTAAATTTTAGATAGATTAGTGCATCTCTAAACTCTCACCAGGAAAGGTTCTTCTTGTAGCTGACGGTGATTAATAGAGACCAAAACGGTCAACATACAGAGACTAAGAGTCTGCAGAATACTCAGCCCTAAATGGGACACCTATGTATTGCACTCTCTCCTCTCAAGGCTCAGGTATCATTTCAGAAGAAAATACAGAAAAATTCTAAAAGTGAGAGATGGGAGGTAATACAAGGAAACTGTTTTCTAGATACCACAGGGTAGTTGCACATATGAAACCACAGCATTTATGACAACATGCAGAGGATCTGTCCAAAGCCAAGCCAAACAGGGGCCCAGTATGAATGGGGGAGGTGGGCAGGAAGTTCCAGCCCTAACTAAGGGTCCACCAGCAATTGACAGATGCTGGGAGGAGAGTCTGTTTTCCTTACTGGTGTGATGCTTGGTAGGTTAACTGGACTCCAAGGGATAGATCTACACCCAAGAGAACTTGGGAAACACAGATTAGGCTTGATAGGCCTTTAAAATAAAAGCAATGGGGCTGAAGAAATGGATCAGTTAAGAGCACTGATCCTTCTTGCTGAGGACCCAGGTTTGGTTCCCAGCACCCACATGGTGGCTATCTACTGTCTATAACTATAACTCTAGTTCCACGGAATCCAATGCCCTCTTGGACACCGGTGCACAACACATGTGTACTTACACACATTCAGGCAACACACTCAAACACATAAAATAAAAATAATGAATAAAATAGTTCTTAAATAAAAGCTAATAATAGAGATAGAAGTGAGGTGGGACAGTGAGGCTGGGATGGGGGGGAAAGGAGGTCTGAATATGAACAAAATACATTACATAAAGTTCTCAAATCAGTACAAGTATTTCTTTTTCTTTTCTTTTTTCTTTCCTTTTTTGAGACAGGGTCTCCCTGTAGACCCAGCTGGCCTGGAACTCTCTATGTAGACCAGGCTGGCCTTGAACTCACTGAGATTGGCCTGCCTCTTCCTCCCAAGTGCTGGGATTAAAGGTGTGCCCCACCACACCTGGCCCAAATATTTCTTTTATTTTATTTTTTAACATTTTATTATTTTTATATTTTATATGTACGAGTATATTGCCTGCATGTATGTGAGTGCACCCGTGGGTGCTGGGAATCAAACCCGGGTCCTCTGCAGGAACAGTCAGTGCTCTTAACCACTAAGCCATCTCTCCAGCCCCAAATATTTCTTTTAAAAAAGAATGAATCTTCCTATGGAGAGGTTATATTCAGGCTATGCAGTATCCATGAGATAGTACATAGCAATAAAAAATTTAAACTCTTGATAGGTACACCAATATAGATGCCACACAAGGGGAGGACATCATGCTCAGTGGAGGGAAAATAAAAAAATCTCAAAAGAATAGAATTACAGTGCTCAGAACAGACTCATTACCAGTGATTCTGCAAAGTGGAGAAGGGGAAGGTGTATGACTTTGAGTGCAAAGAGGTAGTGTTAAAATCTTTGTGGAGATGAACTAGTGTTTTAATATTTATTAGTATTTATTTATGTGTATGAGTATGTTGCCTGCATGTGTGTAAGTGCACCTGTGTTGTGCAATGCCCGAGGCAGTCAGAAGATGATGTTGGACTCCCCCTGGAACTGGCGTTATGGACAGTTGTTAGCCGCCATGTGGGTGTGGGAATCAAATCTGGGTCTTCTGCAAGAGCAATCAATGCTCTTAATTGCTGAGCCATTTCTCCAGTTCCCAGTCTCCTATTTCTTTATCTCAATTGCAGTAGTAGTTATATAAAATCTCCACATGTAATAAAAGAAGAATTGGTTCACACACTGAACCAATGTGTGGTTTTGAAAGTGTACTATACACATAGCTGCAAAAGATGTAAACAAGTGAGACGCTGGATAAAGGGTACGCTGGACCTCTCCACTATCTTTACCATTTCTAGTGAATTTATAATTATTTAAAAATAAAAAGTTAAGCAGGGCGTGGTGGCGCATGCCTTTAATTCTAACACTTGGGAGGCAGAGGCAGGCGGATCTCTGTGAGTTCAAGGCCAGCCTGGTCTACATAGTGAGTTCCAGGCCAGCTGGGGCTACAGGGAGACCCTGTCTCAAAAAGACCAAAAATAAAAATAAAAAATAAAAATAAATAAATGAACAAACAAATAAATAAAAAGTTAAACTAAAACAACCTATTAATTGATATTAGTATAACAAGATAATGGACCAAATGCTGTCAAGCAATTTTAACCTTACTGAAAACTGGCACAGCTGAAATCAAATGGCTCTATGCTGAGGAATATTCTTTTCTTTTCCTTTTTCTCTCCTTTTTTCAGAGACATATATCCCAGGATATATCCCAGACTGACCCTGAACTCACAGTGTAGTTAAGGATGGCCTGGAACTTCTGACCTACCTTCCTCCATCTATTGAGCACTGGGATTCCAGGTGAATGAGACCATGGCTATTGCAATACTGGAATCAAACTCAAGTCTTCAAGCATGCTAGGCAACTGAGCTACATCCCCAGCCCCCTGGTACAAATATTTCTAACTTCATGCCCATTGTCTCTCAACATGTTCCTAAAATGATTCAGGTCAAAGAAAAAAAAAATAATTAATTCTTCTCTTACAAAGTTCCTTAATTTTGACTATTAAAAAGAACAGGTCTAGCTGGGCATAGTGGCGCATGCCTTTAATCCCAGCACTCAGGAGGATGAGGCAGGCAGATCTCTGTGAGTTCAAGGCCAGCCTGGTCTATATAGTGAGTTCCAGGCCAGCTGGGGCTACAGGGAGACCCTGACCCAAAAGGACAAAAAAAACAAAACAAAACAAAAAAAACCCCCAAAAACCTTGGCATCTACAAAAATAGGTCGTAGCCAGGTGTGGTGGTGCACACCTTTAATCCCAACACTTGGGAGGCAGAAGCAGGTAAACCTCTGTGAGTTCAAAGCCAACCTGGTCTACACAGTGAGTTCCAGGCCAACTGAGGCTACATGGAGACCCTGACTCAAAAACACCAAAAAAATAATAAAAATAATTAAGTAAAAAAGCTGCCCAAGCTGACAGTTAACTTACATAACAAGTGGTCATTTATCTCTTTGCATTTCCCAATCCACTCCTCCCTTGTTCTTGTACCACTACAATGGTCTCCAAACTCTAGATCCTTCTCTAAATCTCTTTAACCCTTCCTTGCACACAGCTCACACACTAATCTTCCACAAAGTACCACCTTTCCTTATACTCTGTGTTGCCCAGATGGTATAAGTTCCTAAAACAGGAAAATTAAAGAGACATATTTCAGTTTAATTTAAGAAAAAAAAGGTTTAAAAATAAACACAAACCAATACTGGAAAGAGCTGCCTCCTGAGGTAGTGAGTCCTGCATCATTTAATAGATTGGAGCATATGGGAAGCTGTAAACCTGCCTGGACAATAGAATCCTATGATTCCACATCAATCTCCTAAAAGCCCTCCCTTCCTCACCTGGCATTCCAAGCCCCTCTATAGAATGTAACTCCAAGCCAGGTCTATGCCCTTAATTCCACCTACTTTTGAGGTTAAGGTAGAAGGATCAAGTTCAAGGCCAACCTGAGGCTGCCTCAAAAAGAAAAAATAAAACCTAAAAATAAATATCTAGCTCTAAACTTTTTTTTGGAGGGGGAGGCAAGTTCTTACCCCTAGACTCTCTCCCAACTTCATACCAGCAGTGCTCTTAATATTCTCCTCCAGTAAGATCCTCACTGTCCCCAAGACATGACTTGCAATGTCAATTTTTCTTCCCTGGAAGATATCAACTTTCCTTCTACATTTTAAGATCCAAAGCAAGTTCTAACACAGGAAGAGTTCTAGTCTCATATTTATTCTCTCATCATTCCCTCTGCCATTAACAACACTATTAATTTACTTTTCATGCCCATCTGTCCTGATTATAAGCTACAGACTACAACAGGAAAACAGCTGCCTATCTACTAGAAGAGAGTCCCCATCAGAGGAACACACATGATCAACCAGCTCCATTCTCTACTCTGGTGTTTCTAACACATAGTCTTCATAGAAGATACCCTTTTAGCCAATATTTTATCATGTATTTGAGCCTCTATTTTGTTTCTGGCCTTTGTTTTATTTTTTTGAGACAGTCTCATTCTGTAGCCCAGATTGGCTACTTGGGCTCTTTACAAAATATTTGAAGCAATGCAGGATTGCATAAAGGTGCTTCTTTGGGTCTTCACCCAGTCATGTCCACGAGCAGTTGGGAAGAAGCTAATAGTATTAAAGCAAGTTTCCAATATTAACCTTTGAAAGTCAATTCTGCAGATTGCTGCCAATGGGTTATAAACATTGTTATTTTTTCATGCGTGTGTGTGTGTGTGTATGTGTGTGTGTGTGTGTGTGTGTACACATGACTTCCACATGAATGCTGTGGCACAGGTGTACTCACACACATGCAGGCACATACACATAAACAAACAGAGAAACAAACTAAATATAGTAAAAAAAAAAAAAAAAAATCGAATTTATTTTCTAGAAAGACCAGCCTCTTTGTTTAAAAATCGGGATTAACCTACCTTGTTTTCGAACATCTTCTACAGCAGCCACAAGCTCCTCCTTGAGAAATTGACTCTCTTTTGCAATTTTATCCCCCTTTTCCAAGAAATTCTCAGTTGCTTGTTCAACAGATGCAGCCAAAACATGGGCCTTCTTAGACCGACCTCTCTTTTTATTAGAGGGCCCTTTACTATTGGTGTTTACCAGGGTTGTAACCTAAAAGTTTTATTTTAAAAAAAGTAGTCATTTAAAGTGAAAAGTAACAAGAGATTAACATCTTTAAAGACACCAAGAATAAGTTCATAAGGAAGTAGAACATCACATTTAGCAATTGTGCTAAGTGCTAAATAACACAATTCTCTACAGATTTGATATATAAAAATGATACTGTAGTTTCCAAAATAATTTCTATTTCTCAACGTATAAGAAACGTAATAGCTTAATTTCTAAAACAGCACCATTAGGTTTTTAGATTGAGTTTATAAACTGAAAATATAATTAATAACAAGTAAAATGTCTTGCATTTTGTTACCACGAAGTTCCAGAAACAGTTGAACAATAAATGTAGCTTTACCTGAAGGTTATATTGTCACTGTTACCAATCTTTGCAAACTATTTTAAGGTAACTTGCTTCTGAAGTTTGTTTAGTCACAGAACTCTTAGCAATTAATTAGTACACGTCCTTAATAAAGGAAAGAAAATTTGCGCATAGAAGCCTACTGTGATGATGCTAAAAGGTCTAGAACATTATCATTAATAAGTTTAATTAATACCAGATGATCTGTAGGTTGAAGATGATTAAAGTTTTGTTGCGGTGTAAATTCACCAAACAAAAGACCTGAAAGGTACAGCATTCTGGGTTCAAGTAGTAAATATTCCAGTCTTAGCCTTACACACCTACATATAGATATCAAAATAATCAGTGTATGGCTTGGAAGGCAACTTTTTTGTAAGATAGCAAATGCCACTCTCATTTTCTCTGTTCTTATATAAAAATATATACATATATTAACTATCCCAAAACAGTAAAAATATATAGCTAGCTGCTAACAGTTAATAAATCACAATATGATGCATGTATTTGTAACAGAATACACCAAACCTACACCCTCAAACTGAATTGCCTGCCAACTAATCCTACATAATGAAAGATGCATTAAAGGCTGAGCGAGTATGGTGGTACATGCCTTTAATCCCAGCACTTGGGAAGCAGAGGTGGGTGGCTCTATGTTAGTCTGAGGCCAGCCTGGTCTAGGTATCAATCAGGTCAGCAAGGGTTACATGGTGAGACCCTGTCTCCAGATAATAATAATAATAATAAAATAAATAAATAAGTAAATAAATAAGTAAATAAATAAATAAGAAAACTGCATTAAGCTGAGTGATGAACCTTATCAAGGGTCCATGTCTCATTTTCCTTGGATTCCCTCTCTAATGAGGGGTGAAGTTATCTGCAAAATACAAATATTTGGAAAGTTGTACTATATATCAATAACATTTACTGCTGGCAGTAAGACTGAAGAAAATGGTAGCAGCTGTAGTCTAAAGAATTAAACCTGGGGCTAGAGAGAAAGCTCAGCAGATAAGAGCACTGGCTGTTCTTTCAGAGGACCTAGGCTCAACTCCCAGCACCCATATGACAGTTAACAACTGTCTGTAACTCCAGTTCTGGGGGAATCTGATGCCCTCTTCTGACCCCCATGGGCACTGCATAACACGGGTACACTTACACACATGCAGGCAATACACTCATAAAATAAAAATAATAAAATTTAAAAGAAGAGAAAGGAGAGGATTAACTCAAGCCAGGCATGGTGGTGCATGCCTATAATCCCAGCAGCACCTCAGAGGTGGAGACAGGATCAGGAGAGTTTAAGAAGTTTGAGGTCAGCCTTTCCTACATGACCTTGTCTCAACAACCCCTCCCCGCAAAAATCTTAATATATCTATGTACCAATATTCAAATACTAGTGAAGCCAAATCATCCAAGTACTCTCAACCTAAAAACCACTCAAATTAAGACTCTGAGCTAAATAATCTTGGTCATGTGTTCCTTATCCAGCTCTACTACTACAGAACCATGTTAGAACAACCATGCCTTTGGATTTCATATTCTTACCTGTGTAACAAGAGGTTCCAACAATCTTTCAACTGCCAGGGTCCTGATTTCTAGACTTTTGGGGTCCCATTTGAAGTTTATGTTGCCTGTGTGGACAGCAGTCATTTCTAGGAGAGAAACAAAAGGCAAGTCAGGTGAAAATCAAAGAGAAACATGAGACACACAATAACCCTTCTCTGGCACAGACTTTCATATCAGGAAAGCAACATTCACAAGATGAGATCATTGTACCTAAGCTCTATCTATATAATCTTTTTTTTAAAAAAGATTTTATTTTTATTTTATGTGTATGAGTGTTTTGCCTATCATGTATGTAAGTGCACCATGCGCATGTCCAGTGCCTACAGAGGCCAGAAGAGAACACTGGATCCCCTGGAATTAGACTGTGTGAGCTGCCATACGGGTGCTGGGAACTGAACCCAGATCCGCTGTAAGAGAAGCCAGTGCTCTTAACCATTGAGCCTCTCTCCAGCCCTGTATATCAGCTCTTACACTAACAATTTACAATGGTTTACAAATACTAACAGGCATTCTCAAGCACACAGAACTTTCACTTGGGGCTTCTCTTTTACCAACATGTTTCTATTTCCAGTTTTTCCAACCCAACCTTGGAAGCAACATCAAAAACAAGTGAAGGGTATTTTAAAAGAAATTTCTTCAGACACCAATACAGAAAATTCTGACTTTTTTTCACTTATACTACAATATTATTCAAAAGGCATACCTCATTTCATTTTTTATGGATTCTTGGAGAACATCTTGTCTAACTGTATTAAACCATAATAACTAAGTCTGTTGTCCTTAATACCTATCACTCAAAGCCAGAAGAAATTTGTTTTTAATATTATCTTATACGAGTGTTTTGCCTGCACATATGAAAGTGCACTTGTGTGTGCAATGTCTGCAGAGGCCAGAAAAGGGCATCAAATCCACTGGAACTGGATAGTTGTTAGCCACTATATGGGTGCTGGGAACTGAACTCAGGTCCTCTGAAGAGCAGCCAGTGCTCTTAACCACTGAACCATCTCTCCAGTCCCCAAAGCCAAAAGAAATTTTTTTTAATATTTTATTATTTTTATTTTATGTGTGAGTGTATTGCCTGCATGTGTGTAAGTGCACCCATGTCATGCAATGCCTGCAGAGGTCAGAAGAAGGCATCATATTCCCCCAGAACTGGAGTTAGAGATGGTTACCCCCTTTTTAAAAAAAAAATAACAAAGAAATGTTTTCTTATTTTTATTTTATGTGTATGATCTGATTATTTTATGTATTGTCTGCATGTAGGTAGGTACACCTGTGTTGTTCAGTGCCTGAAGGGGTCAGGAGATGGCAACAGATCCCCTGGAACTGGAGTTATGGATGGTTTTTAGCTGCCATGTGGGTGCTGGGACTCAAACTCAGGTCCTCTGCAAGAATCTCTGAGCCATCTCTCCAGCTTCTCCACCTTATTTTTTGAGACAGTCTTTTACTGAGTCCACTGATTGCCTTGACTGGCTAGCCAGTAATCCCCAGGGTTCCTCCTGTCTTCACCTCCCCAGCAGTACTTTTACATTGATACACAGGATTCCAGGCCTTTATGCTTGTGCAAGAAGCACTTTACTGATCGAGCCATTTCCCTAGCCCCTCCTTTTTATTTTTGTTGATTCCTCCTTTCCCCAGTCTTAATGACTCTGTCTAATAATGGAAGTTTCCCTTGAAACCAATATAGTGATGGTTAACTGTGATTTAAAAGTTCTTTTGTGGGGCTGGAGAGATGGCTCAGTGGTTAAGAGCACTGACTGCTCTTGCAGAGGACCCGGGTTCAATTTCCAGCACCCACTTGGTGGCTAACAACTGTCCCTAACTCCAGTCCCAGGGGATTCGACAGCCTCTTCTGACCTCTGCAGGCATTGCACGACACGAGTGCACTTACCTACATAATTTAAAAAAAAAAAAAAAAATATGTAGGGCTGGGCATGGTTCACATCTTTGATCCCACAGCTCAGGAAGCAAAGCAGGTGAGTCTGAGGCCAGCCTGATCTACATAGCGAGTTCCTAGCCAGCCAGTGCTAAACAGTGAGACCCTGTCTTGAAAATCAGATAAACAGGGCTGGAGAGTTGGCTCAGCAGTTAAGAGCACTGACTGCTCTTGCAGAGAACCTGGGTTCGATTCCCAGCACCCACATGGTGGTTATGAACCATCCTTAACTCCAGTTCCAGGGGAATCTGAAGCCCTCTTCTGACCTCCGCGGCGAGTAAGAGACCCCACATCAACCTGCTATCCATGTATGTGCACCGTCATATAAAATAAATAGATGATAGACAGATGACAGATAGATAGATAGATAGATGATTGATAGATAGATAGATAGATAGATAGATAGATAGATAGATAGATAGTAAGGAGTCAACATGATAGAATGCACCTACAGTACCTACTAAACACTCAGGAGGTAGAGGAGAGAGGATCATTTGACTCCAAGAGCTGGAAGACCAGTTTGAGCAGCATAAGAAAATGAAAAAAGATTAAGGGAAGAAGGGGGAATAAAATGACAGTAACTGCCTATAACAACAGACAGATACATACACAAGCTTAGGGATAAATCTTACAAAAAAAGGAGTGTGGTAAAGGAATTTCTTTTACCTCATGCGTAGAGTTAGAAAAAAAACATTTTGTTATAACTGATTCTAGCAAGGATTATCGTAGATGTTAAAATCATCAGGTAAAAAGGCAACTGGGCAACAGGGTATTGGTAAATTACCAAATATGCTTGGGCCAGTAATTTACTAACAAAGAGTTAGTTTACAATATTGAGATTTAATGGCAATTTCCTTAAAACAGCATTCCTAATAACTGGACATTTGATATTATATTCCCTAATATGATGAAACATGACGTATTCTATGTTATCTGTACATATTCTTGTTGGGGGGAAAAAAAAAAAAACAATGTTTCACCTCAGTCTGAATGACATGGGGAATGAAACCTATTTTATGACATGGATCTCTGGCAATCCTACAGAGCCTATACACCAGCACTTTTCCAAGAAATAGAATATGAACCATGTGTGCAATTTGTGCTAGTCACACTGAAAACATAAAAAGAAACAGGAAAATTGATTTTAATGATATACTTTATTTAACCCAACATATCTAAAAATATTCCAATGGACATGGGGAATGAAACCTATTTTATGACATGGATCTCTGGCAATCCTACAGAGCCTATACACCAGCACTTTTCCAAGAAATAGAATATGAACCATGTGTGCAATTTATGGTAGTCACACTGAAAACATAAAAAGAAACAGGAAAATTGATTTTAATGATATACTTTATTTAACCCAACATATCTAAAAATATTCCAATGATAGCTAAGCACCAAGTGTTTAAAATATGGTATGTATTTTATACTTATGACACAACTCAATTCAGTCAAGCCACACTAAAAGTGTTCAACAGGGTTGGAGAGATGGCTCAGCAGTTAAGAACACTGATTGCTCTTGCAGAGTACCCAGGTTTGGTTCCTAGCACCCATATGGCAGGTAACAATCATCTCTCTGTAACTCCAGTTCCAAGGAATCTGATACCCTCTTCTGGTCTCCATGGGCATTGCATGACATGGGTGACCTTATATACATGCAGGCAAAACACTCAAACATATAAAATAAAAATAAACTAATTTTTAAATTATTTTAAAATTATTTTAATTTCATCTTTTTGAGACAGGGTCTCCCTGTAGCTGCAGTTGGCCTGGAACTCCCTATATAGACCAGGTTGGCCTTGAACTCAGAGACCCACCTGCCTCTGCCTCCTGAGTGCTGGGATTAAAAGTGTGCACCACCATGTCCACATTTAAAATGCAGGCAATACACTCATACACACAAAAGAAATACACATAAAAAATTTTTTAATAAGTAAAATATTTAAAATAATTTTAAAAGCCAGTAGACTCATGCAGCTAGAGACTACAATCTACAATGCAGACTCTTTTGCAGAAAATCTTCTAAGTGTCCAACATACAAATCAAAAGATTACAAAGAAGCCAAGCATGGTGGCTCACACCTGTAATCCCAGGACTCAGAGAGGCAGAAGTGTGGGAAGCAGATGGAGACAGAGCTCTGTGAGTTCCAGGCCAGCCTGATCTATATAGAGAGTTCCAGGCCAGCTGGGGCTACACAGTGAGACTGTTTAAAAAAAAAAAAATTTACAAAGGAAAACACTGAAAATTATGAACTATTAAGATGTAAGATACATTAATGCACGTTTTTTTAAAGACAAGGTTTCACTAACTTGCACACAATGACATTTTAAACTCTTGCCTCAGTATCCCAAGTGCCAAGATTACAGGTGTGCATCACCACATCGCCCAAGTGCTTGTTTATTAACACATTAAAAAGATATGGCAAGAGGTTGGAAAGGTGGTTCAGCCTTTTAGAGCACTGCCTGTTCTTACAGAGGACCGCAGTTCAGTTCCCAGCACCCACATGGCAGCTAACAACCATCAATAACTCCAGTTCCAGGGGATCTGATACCTTCTTTTGACCTCCAGTGGGCACTGCACACATGTGGTACACTTAACATATGTGCAGGCAAAACACACATATATACACATAATATTCAAAAATAATATAAAAAATATGACAAAAGCCCTTATAACTGCTTTCAAATAGTAATGAACATGCACATTTTTTTCCAAGACACCCTTTATCATTACAGCAACTATGAGAAACACTGATATTCCTACTGGTTACAAAGTTATAGGTACAGCTGAAAACTTATTTTTTATCTGTATTATTAACAGAAGAAAATGCTAAATTAATGTTAAGAGGGCACTGAACACACAAAAAAAATTTTTTTCCAATCCAAATTCACTAATTACAAATTAAGAAATCTCAATCCAAAATAAATTTCAAATTTGTAAGTATAGGAGATATAAAACATATTATGCAGGACCGTGAGAAAGCACACAAACCCTTAGTTACCCATGGTGACTCATGCCTATATTCTCAGCACTTAGGAGGCTTAGGCAGAAGGATTACTAGGAGTTCAAGGCCAGCCTGGGCTACACAATGTATTTCTGGGCCACCCACACAGGTCTACATAGTAAGACTCTCTCAAAAAAAAAATTTCTGGGCCCCCCCCAAGGGTCTAAAAAGTAAAACTCCCCAAAAAAAAAAAAAAAAAAAAAAGTCAATTGGGTACAGTGATAAACCAGGACAGGAAGATCACTTAAGTCCAGGAATTTTAGACTAGCAGAGAATAATGGTTCTAGCTGTGATCCTAGCATTCTAACATTCAGGAGACTGAGTTCCAAAGACACTGTAATTTCTTGGCTAGCCATGGCTACACAGTACTTCCAGGTCAGCCTAGGCTATAGTAAAAACAAAATCAACACAAAGATATTTGGAAAAAAGACAAAGACATACACACGGATATTCACTCAATTTTTCTTTTTCTTTTTTAAAATATTTTATTACTTTTATTTTAAGTGTATGAGTGTACTGCCTGCACGTATGTAAGTGCAATGCCCAAGAAGACCAGAGGAAGATGACGGATTCCCCTGGAACTGGAGTTACAAATGGTTGTTAGCCACCATGTGGGTGCTGGGAATCGAACCTGGATCCTCTGCAAGAGCAATCAGTGCTCTTTACCACTGAGCCAGATCTCCAGCCCCTCAATTTTTCTTTTAACTGTGTTTCAGATCTAAATTTCTCATTTTAAAAGATAGGGAAGGGCCAGGCATGGTGGCACAGGCCTTTAATCCCAGTGCTTGGGAGACAGAGGCAGATGGATCTCTGTGAGATTAAGGCCAGCCTAGTCTACATAGTGAGGTCCAGTCCCTGTCTCAAAAAGACCAAAGGAAAAAAAAAAAAAAAAAAAAAAAAAAAGAAAGAAAGAAAAGAAAGTGCTTACTGTACAAGCCTGATCTGGGTTCAATCCACAGAAACCAAGTAAGGGTAGAAGGAGAGAACCAACTCCACAAAGTTGTCCTCTGACCACACACACACCATGGCATGTGTGTGGAACACATCATGCAAATAATAAAATTGTTTAAATGGAGAAAACAAAGCTGGGTATGGTGTGACACACCTCTAACTCTAGCACCTCAGAAGACTGAGTCATGAGAATTGCTGTGAGTTCAAGGCCAGCCTGGACTACAGGATGAGATATTGGGGTGGGGGTTTGCTTGGGCACAATGGGGCCAAAATCCCAGCATGCACTCAGGATACTGAGGCAGAAAGATCAAAAATTCAAAGCTACATAGTGAGTTCTAGGACAGCCTGGCCTAGAGAGTAAGACCCTGTGTCCAAAATAAGGAACATTCTGCAGTATATGGAAAATGACCTACATATATAACTACAGAAATCAACCGGAAGTATAATTGTAGGGAGGGTAAAAAAGGAACCTAAATGTATATACTAAAATATGAAAACCGTCATCTCTAAAAGTTGAGAATAACTATTACAAATGGTTTTAAACATTCCTATTCCTTAACTACATTTTCTGATATTATGAAAATTATAGAAAATTTCAAAAATATTTCCATAATTAATAAACCTAAAATCTTTATTGTACAAGATATAACAAGAGAATCAAAGGGCACACTTAATCATCTTAACTACTTTGAACTTGTTCCCTCATTTATATAGTAAGACTACCAATCAACACCTTTTAAAAAATGCTTTTCTATAGATTTAATTAGATAAAACATGCTATGATCTTCTGAATAATCTGAATCTACCTTAGTATGAATTAAAAGAAAAGGAAAAATTCTTCCAAACAAAAGAAAACCAACTAATAAACACAGAAAGAATAAATATACGTACAGAAAACACAATTTAGGCCAGGCATAGTAGTTCACCCCTGTAATCCCAACATTCAGAAAGCTGAGGCAAAAAAACTCAAAAGGCAGTCTAGGTTAAGGAATAAAATCTTGTCAAAAAAAAAAAAAAAGAAAGAAAAGAAAGAAAAGTGGGAGGGAGGTCACCATTTAGGAACTATTGTTACAAAAAAGAATCAAGACTACTTTAAAACATGGTGCTGGAGAGGTGACGGAGCAGTTAAGAGTGGTTGAGGTCCTTGCTCACAACTTCCTGTAACTCCAGCTCCAGGGGGGTATTCAATGCCTCTGGCCTCTGCAGGCAGCTGCACTCAGTATATATACATACCCCCCTACACACACACACACACACACACACACACACACACACACACACACACACAATTTTTAAAAACTGGTAATTTTTTAAAAATATTTTATTTATTTTTCTTTATGTATTTAAGTGTTTCACCTGCATATATATAAATGCACCCATGTAGTGCAATGCACACAGACGCCAGAAAAAGGCATCAGATCCTCCAGAAATGGAATCATAGATGGTTGCCAGCTGCCGTGTGGGTGCTGGGATTCGAACCTGGGTCCTCTGGAAGAAGAGCAAATGTTCTTAACTGCTGAGCCATCTCTCCAGGCCCAATTATTTTAATCTTTAAAGGAAAAAAAAAAAAAAAAAAAGACTACTACTTGGGGCTAGAAAGATGGCTCAGCAGTTAAGAGCACTGGTTGTTCTTGCAGAAGATGGAGATTTGATTCCCAGCACCCACACAGCAGTTAACAACCATCCTAATGCCAGTTCCAAGGGAATCCAACGCTTTCTTCTGATTCCTACGGGCACTGCACAACACAGGTGCACTTATATACATGCAGGTAATACATTTAAACACATAAAATAAAAATAATATTTGTTGACAAAGAGTACTAAACCAAGTAGAAGGAAGTTAACTGAAATACTGAATACATATAGTATCAGAGTAACTCCCAGATACATACAAAAGAAAACACTAACTTTACCATCAGAAACAAGGTATATACAACCTTAACCAAGTAATCAAAATTAACATCTTCAATGCTGGACATGGTGCCACATGCCTTTAATCCCAGCCCTCAGGAGGCAAAGGCAGGTGTATCTCTTTAAGTTCAAGGCCAGCCTAGTCTACATAGCAAGTTCCAGAGCTACCAGCTGGAGCTATAGGGAGACTATTTCACTCCCCCACCCAAAAAAATTAACATCTCCAGTAAAGGACAAACTGACATCATGTACCTCTTGACATGATATACTCACTATAAAGGATAAAACATCACTTCTGTACTATTCTTCCAAAAAACAACTTAATTTCAATCTGGTAATAAGTCAATATTAGACTAATTCAAAGTGAGGCATATTCCACAAAACAACTGTTCAAAGTATAAAGAAATATCAAGGTCTGGCTGGGCATGGTGGCATGCCTTTAATCCCAGCACTCGGGAGGCAGAGGCAGGCAGATCTCTGTGAGTTCAAGGCCAGCCTGGTCTACATAGTGAGTTCCAGAACAGCTGGGGCTACAGGGAGACCCTGTCTCAAAAAGACGAAAAAAAAAAAAAAAAATCAAGGTCAGGAAAACCAAAGATATAAAATTTGAATATGGATTCCAATTTTGTAATAGTACAGAATCAAATGTTAAATTTCCAAATTTTCATCATTAGATTGTAATTATCCAAGCATCAATAAACACTAGAATCGTGTAATGGAGTGCAAAAAAAAAAATGTGGATTTGCAACACAAAATGCAGTTTTCAGGGGATTTGTTCTCGACAGTCGTATTATTCCAGGCCTAGACTTTGGTCTTTAAAGGTTATTGTCCACTAAACTGATCAACCCAGAGTCAGTAAACCTTAGGGGACGGGATGCTCTATGTCGTTAAAGGGCTGTCAACAGATCAAGTAAATGTCACCAAATGTCACAGATAAGACATTTCAGAAGAAATTATTTGCCCCATGGATCCTAGTTTCCAAGCATTTCAAAGAGACTGCTTCAATACAAATAACAGACTCTTTCAGGATTTTAGAGGAATAAAACCAAAGAGTTATTAAAGCAAGTGAACCTAGTTCCATATGAACATTTAGGCTAATTTATGTTTATTAAGCAAGCATAACATACAATTCACTATTTTAGTTTATTTGGAGGTTTTCTGGTAGTAGTGCTTAGAACTGAATAGAAAGCCTCGCACATGCTAGACACTTGCCCTACCCCTGAAGTGATTTATTTACCCAAAGAAATTTTTCTAATTTTTTTCTGAAATAAAAAACTTTCTGTATATAGAGAAATTATTTTGGTTTTAAGATTTTTTAATGTGTGAGTGTTTTGCCTGCACAACTATAAATGCACCTGTGTTGTGCAATGCCTGCAAAAGCCAGAAGGTGGTGTCAGATTCCCTGGAACTGGAGTTATGGACAGTTATTAGCTGCCATGTAAGTACTAAGAGTCAAACCCAGTGGCCAATGCTCTCTTAACCAATGAGCCATCTCTCTAGCCTGGGAAACTATTTTACTTCATTGTTTTTTAAGGTTGGGAACAGTTGTCTACACTTGAAATGCCCATATTTGGGAGGCTGAGGCAGGAGGAAAACCACAAGTTCAAGGCCAGCCTAGATAGTAAATTCCAGACCAGTTTGAGCAACAGTAAAATTCTGTCATCCCCCCCCCCCAAAAGGTGGAGGAGGTCGGGGGGCTGGAGAGATGGCTTAGCAGTTAGGAACACTGTCTGCTATTGCAGAGGACCCAGGTTCAAATCCCAGCACCCACATGGCAGCTAACTGCCACCTGAAACTCCAGTTTCAGGGGATCTGATGCCCTCTTTTGACCTCCACGGGCACTGCATGACATAGATGTACTTAAATACATGCAGGCAATATACTCATATACATAAAATAAAAATAAAATATTTTTTAAAAACAAGCAATAACAACCAAAACCAAACAAACTTACTTCTGAATATTTTACTTTCTTAATTTTGACACTTTAGAGCTCAGAATATAAAATAATTTCAATTTTTTTTTTTTAAAGTCTTTTTGAAACAGGGTCTCCTTGTAGAGAGACCAGCTGGGGCTGGCCTGGAGCTCACTATGTAGAACAGGCTGGCCTTGAATTCACAGAGATCTGCCTGCCTCTCATGCGCCACCATGCCTGGTCTACTCAACAACCTCTTAAAGTATAATCTCTCAGGTGATCTTTCTCCATGGAAATTTGCCCTAATTAAGGAAGTTATGGGGGCTAAAGAGATGGCTCCGTGGTTAAGAGCACTGGCTGTTCCTGCAGAGGACCCAGGATTGAATCCCAGCACCCACATGCAGCTAACAACTGTCTGTAACTCCAGTTCCAGGGATCCAACACCCTCCTCTGTCCTCCTCAGGCATTGCATGACACATACATGCAGGCATTAATACTCATACACAGAAAATAAAATTTAATTTAAAAAATCTTTAAGGGCTGGAGAGATGGCTCAGCAGTTAAGAGCACTGACTGCTCTTGCAGAGGACCTGGGTTTGATTCCCAGCATCCACATGGCGGCTACGAACCGTCCTTAACTCCAGGGGAATCCAAAGCCCTCTTCTGACCTCCGTGGCATTGCATGACACGGGTGCACTCACATACACGCAGGCAATACACTCATACACATAAAATTTTTTAAATTTAAAATTTTTTAAAAAGAAGTTGAAAAAAGTATTCACTCACATTAAGAAACATCAAATATACAGAACTTGAAAACTGAGAACTCATTTAGTAGGCACTGAGTGGGTAAAGGTGCCTGCTGCCAAGCCTGATGACCTAAGGTCAATTCTCACAACTCACATGGTAAGAGAGAACTGGTTCCCTAAATTGTCCTCTGATTTCTGCATGTGCACCATAGCACGTGCACCCACACATATACACACAGTAAGTGTAGTTTTTAAAAAATTTAAGGGGCTGGAGAGATGGCTCAGTGGCTAAGAGCACTGGCTGCTCTTGCAGAGGACCTAGGTTCGATTCCCAGCACTCACATGGTAGCTAACAACTGTCTAAAACTCCAGTTCCAGGGGATCTGACACCCTCTTCTGACTTCCATGGGCACTGCACAACAAAGGTGCACTTACACACATGCACACACAGGTACACTTACACACGCATACACATAAAATAAAAATAATTTTTTAAAAAATTTAAGAGGTTAAATTTTATAGTCCACATCCTTTAAGCCCTAAAATCAGTGGGTTTTTTTTCCTTTTTAAAAATTAATTAAATATTTTCTTTGGTATTTTCACACATGTATAAAATAAATGTCAACCCTCCTTTTCTACAAACTCTTTCTGGTTTGAATGTGAAATGTCCCTCATAGAGCCAAGTATTTGAACACCACTAGTTGGTGATGTTCAGGGAGGTTTAGGAGCTGCAGCCCGGTTGGAGGAAGTATGTCATTGGGAGTAGGCTTTGCGAGTTCAACCTACCATCTACAAAGTAAAGAGAGGTGCTGGAAAGACAGCACCCCAGTTCATTCTGCTCTCCTCTGGCTCATGTGTGCTACTGAAAATGTGACCTCTCTCAACTCCTGCCACCATGCCTCCCTGCCACTATGGACTGACTCCCCCTCTGGAACCATTAAGCCAAAATAAATTCTCTCTTCCCTAAGCTGCTTTTAGTCATAAAATAAAAATAATAAATTTTTTTAAAAATGTAAGAGGTTAAACTAAAAAATTTAAGAGGTTAAATCATAGCAACAGAAAAGTAACTAATACACACATTCCTTTTTGTTTTGTGACTCCACTGAAGGCTATCTGTCTGATGATGGGTTCGGAACTATCCATTGGAGCTTGGTGGGCTCACCAGTGGATACATAACTGAAGTAGCCAACAGTTTAATGGGGAGGGGTTAGGGCCCCATGGGCCTTTTCCCCATCCATAACTGATTGTTTTAAGGCCAGTCTTGTGCAAATCCAGTGCAGATAACTGCAGCTGCTGTGAGTTCAATACTGCAATTGCTATGTCATGACCACAAACAGCATTTCATAGCCTTCTGGATATCTTCTGGCCCTTGTAGTCTTTCTGCTTCCTTTTCCACAATGTTACCTGTGCCTTACAGGGGGTGGTATGTCTTTTTTAGGGCTAGGCACTCAACTGTGACTTACTCTCAGCACCTGAACATATGAGAGTCTCTCTGCATTCACCTCTGTTCATTGCAAAGAGAGGATTCTCTCATTAAGGCTGAGTATAGCATGTTTATGGGTATAAACATAGATATTCAGAAGACAAGGCAGTTTGACACTATGTCAAAGTTCCCCAGCAAGACCTATGATTTCCCAGAGTTATGGGTTCCCGTAGGCCTCAAATCCAATCAGAGGGCAGTTGGTTACCCCCATAACAGTCCCACCACTATTGCAGTATGCACATCTTTCTTGGCAGGTTAGTACTGAAATTCACAGGGTTCAGAGCTGAGTAAGACCACTGATGCCTTCTCTCCACCAGCAGTCTATAGCACCTTCCAGCACTATGAATACTAGCCAACAGGGAGAAGTTTCCAGCTCAGTTCCAGTTTACTTTTCTATGTATCTTATAACCAAGACCTATAGTGTCTTCAGCAATAGTCTTTCCATTGCTCTTTTCACTTATGTTTTCTCAACGGCCTTTGAACTGTTTTGCCAAACTTAATTTCCTCATGCTTAATATGTGGTCCTCCTAGCTAAATTTTAAGTTTAAAGAGAACTATGTGTGTGTGTGTG
>NW_008339573.1:551982-585944 GCF_000622305.1 Nannospalax galili
TATCAAGAAAAAAAATCCTATCTTAATCTTAGTCATATTCTTATGGTTCTTTACGATTAATGGTATTGTTTAGAATAGCTAAACAACTTCTAAAACTCTTGGCAGATCCAAGTTTTCCAATTAACTTACAGAGTACTCTATTACAAAATCTACTAGAACTAGCCAGCCTTAATGACTACAGCAACCTTAAGTTTTTCCAGGAGGGATTAAGCTTAGTGGAAGTAAATAAAAAGTTAAACTGCAGTTATTCAGTCTTCATTACCTTATAAATGGTGATCCTGGTTATAAAGCAAAATATTGCTATAAATTCAGAAAGAACAAAAACTACACTGTTTGGCTAGCAATCTATATGACTGAAAGAGGAACAGAGAAGAAAAAAAGCACAGTTCCATCAGATTGTTGGCAAACTGCCTCATTTGTACAAAGAGCTATACCTTCTCATAAAACATTACCAGTTAATTTACAACAGAATGGCAACATCATTCCTAAAATGTGTCTGTTCCAAAGCTTTAAGTCTATCCTTAGGATGCTTCTTATGGCCATTTTTTTAGCAGCAAGGTTATGTTAATGAAATGTTAGGATGGTTCATTTAAATGCAAATCAGGAGATTTAGAAATTAAAAGTACCCAAAGCAACATTAACTGTCACACTGCACAAGATATAGGATTGTGGATTACTCTGTGCAGTCATAGGTATGCCAGGTTAGAACAGCATTAAGCAGAGTTAACACAGCTGTAGGAACCTCAGCTCCCAAATCTCCTGGTAACTGTCAAAAAAAAACAAGGTAACCTTATAATTAAGACTCATTCTAAAAACCAAATTCTATTTAACTAAATCACCAAACCCCAGTATGTCATCTTCCTTTTTTACACTGTAAGCCAGTTGAGACTAAGGGGGAACAGTAAGAAAATATTTAAGTTTAAAATACAGATGATCCTCATAAACAAAAAGAAATTATTTTTCCCATAATTAAAGTCAATACTTCTAATCATAATTTCAGTATCACCCAAAAGATTCTTAGTCCTGATCAATCCTGAGAGCAAAAATAAACAGTTTCTCACTGGGCCAGAAAGAAAGCTCCACAGAACACACAGCATGCATTCTGCTCTTGCAGAGGATCTAAGTTCGGTTCCCACCACCCACATCAAGTAGTTCACAACTCCATGCAACTACAGTTCAAGGGGCTCTGAGGTCCTCTTCTGGACTCTACAGGCATCTGCATTCACTCACACACATACACATATACACATAATCAAAAATAAAATCAATCTTTTAAAAATAAAAGTTTCCCATCTACTGAGGAATAACTGGATTAAATGAGCCATGCACCATTTTTTAAACTCTTTAAAAATTTATTATTTTTATTTTATGTGTGTGCCTGTATGCATGTAGGTAAGTGCACCCTTGTTGAGCAATGCCCGCAGAGGTCAGAGGAGGCTGTTGGATCCCTGGGACTGGAGTTACCGACAGTTGTTAGCTGCCATGTGGGTGGTGGATTCAAATCCAGGTCTTCTGCAAGAACAACCAATGTTCTTAACTGCTGAACCATCTCTCCAGCCCCTCACCATTTCTTATGTTATCAGGTATTCATATGGCACAAAACAGAAGATGTCACTCTACTTCCAAATATATAGGACTGATTTTTTTTAATTAAAATTAAAAAGATACCTGGCTTGATCTTTTTAAAAAATTATAATAAAACAATTCAATCACTGTTATTTTATTTCTTTTCTTTTTTTGGGGGGGGGTCTTTTTCTGAGACAGGGTCTCCCTGTAGCCCCAGGTGACCTGGAACCTGGAACTTACTATATAGACCAGGCTGGCCTTAAACTCACAGAGATCTGCCTGCCTCTGCCTCCGAGTGCTGGGATTAAAGGTGTGGGCCACCACAGCTGGCCTCCTTTTCTTATTTTTTTTTTAAGGACAGTAAAGGAAATAGCTAAAATAGCTAAGGACAGTAAATAGCTAAATGAAACTGTCATGCCACAAACATCAGGAAACACACTAATTACAAAAAACATAAAACAAAGATCAAAACGTAAATCTAGCACAGTGTTCATTCGCAACATGCATTCAGCAAATATTTGATTGCCTCCTCCAAGAGCACTATTCCAGACAACAGTGAACAAGACCAAAAGAGGGCTAAGACCAAAAGTGACACCCATGCCTATAATCTAGAACAAGGGGTTAAGGCACGAGAACTGCCATAAATTTGAGGCCAGCATGAGCTATGCAGTAAGTTCTAGGCCAGGTCTGGGACTACAGGAGAGCTTGTCTCAAAACAAACACACTTCAGCAATACCTTAAGTGATAAACAAGAGGACAGCAGCACTAGGAAGTACATAGAGTAATGGTAATGCAAGTAGATAGGGTTCTTACAGGGCCTTTCTACCTTGATAACACTAGAGGTGAAATCTGGAAGTTAAGATAAGAACCAGTAAATTGGGCCTAGCACATATGAAATTGCCACACTTGGGAGGTGGAAGCAGCCTAGTCTACACAGCAAGTTCCAGACCAGCCAGGGCTGCATAGTGAGACCCTGTCTCAAAAAAGATAAGGAAGAGGACTGGAGAGATGGCTCAGTGGTTAAGAACACTGGCTGCTCCTGCAGAGGACTAAGGTTCAATTCCCAGCCCATGCATAGCAGCTAACAACCATCCGTTAACTCCAGAGGATTCAATGCGGGCATTGCATGACATGGGTGCACTTACATACATGCAGGCAATACACTCATATACATAAAATAAAAATAAATATTTCTAAAAAAAAAAAAAAGAAATAAAAGGAATAGGGAAGACCAATCATATTCTAGGGGAAGACATTCCTAAGGCAACACAGATGAGGCAGCGTCTTCCAAGACTTAAATAAAGAAAGCTAGGAGCAAGAGTAAGCCTATAACTAGCACTCAGAAAGAGAAGACTACCTAGCTCAAGGCCACCCAAGAGTAGATACATAAGAGGAGGGAATATAGGGGCACAGGGCATGGATGGTTTATACTTTTGGCCAGACTGACCTACATAATGAGTTCTTTGCCAACCAGAGCCACACAGAAAGACCCTGTGTCAAAAAATTTCTTCAGTTGGTGGGCTGGAGAGATGGCTCAGCAGTTAAGAGCCCAGCTCTAGCAGAGGACCCGGGTTTGATTCCCAGCACCCACATGGCAGCTAACAACCATCTGTAACTTCAGTTCCAGGGAATCCAATGCCCTCTTCTGATCCCCAATGGGCACTGCACAACATGAGTACTACTTACACACATGCAGGCAATACACTACACACATAAAATAAACAATTTTAAAATTTAAAAAAAAAATTATCTTCAAGAAAGAAAAGGTCAATGTAACCAGAGCAGGGAAAAAAAAAAAAAAAAAAAAAAAAAAACCAGAAAAACTGGGCTAGGAGTAGAGTTCCCTGATAAATGCTTACTACCTAGCATGCAGGAGGCCCTAAATTGAATCACCCCCTCCAACACTCCCCTCCAATAACAACAACAACAACAACAAAAAGAAGTGAGAGAATCAAGTGAGAGAATCAACAAAAGGAAGCTCCTAAGACGAATGGCAGTTGGCTGTATGAGCCAGATGGGTATACGTGTCCATTCACTCAGCTTTCACATTATGGTTGAAGCCATTAACTATGAAAAAGTTATAAAGTCACTGAGAAGGAAAGATAGACAAGGAAACAAGCAACTTTGTGACAGTGCAGGTTAAACTCTGTGAAAGATTACAGAAGGGAGAGCTCTAGTTCAAGAAACCAGAGAGCTCACTATCCACTTATAGGCTAAGGTTATACAAAAAAGAGAGAAGGAAGAGGACTGAACAGTTTCTTTTTGGTCCCATAGTTAGCAGATCTTAAGGATAACTAGGGAGTGGTGATTTAAAGAATATCAAGTGATGTACATCTCTCATGGCTAGTCATTACTGAGAGCTGACAAGGTGGGGGGGGGCAAGAATCTGAACAAGTTACTTTAGTTCTGGAAACCAAATTAATTTCATTTCTGGATTTGTCATTGTTCAACCAAAATGGAGGAGTTTGATAAACTAGTGTGACCCTGGCTAAGAAGAGTGTTCATACTAGAAATTACATTAAGCCCTCATAATGGACAACTGATTGTCAATGTTTATGTAAGAGACTCAATGACTCTTAGGAGATGCAAAGAATATGAAATAAGCATCTGAACTAAAGGCAAGAGAGAAAAGACAAGGAACAGAGTTTCTGTTTTAGAACAAGACTCAAAGGTGGATAAAAACACCACACAGCAGAGAAACTTAAAAGAAGAAAAGTAATGCACTTCTGGAGCCAGGCAGAAAGATATCTGGAGAGTCAACTGGTACAAGAAAAGAAGCAAGAATTGTCTCTAAAACTTAGATGGCAGTATATATCTTTGTTGACCTATTTTGTGATTCATGAATGAATGACTGATCAATCACCATGTTCTGGGATCTGACAGATACTGTCTGTCCTGATTAGTTTGTGTTCTGTTCTGTTCTCTTTTGTTTTGTAGCCCCATCTGATCTGGAACTATATAGATAGACCATACTGGCCTCAATCTCAGAGAAATTGGCTTGCCTCTTCCTCCCAAGCACTAGGATTAAAGGCACGTGCCACCATGCCTGGCCTTGTCCTGGTTGTTACTATAAACTTGACACAACCTAGAGTCACTTGGGAAGAGGAAACCTCAATTGAAGAATTTCTTTGGCCTCTGGTCAAGTCTGAGAGAGACTGTCTTTATTGATGATTGACGTGGGAAGGCCTGGCCCACTGCAGGCAGCACCCAAGTGGGTTCTGACCTGACTTACTTCCTTCAATGACAGATTGTGACCTAGAAGTATAAGCCAAATGAAATAAACCCTTTCCTCCTCTAAAGTGCTTTTGGTCATGGTGTCTTATCAAAGTAACAAAAAGCAAACTAGAAGAGAAGCTAAGTCTAGAAAGACTAATTAGAAATCCCAAGCAGACATCATAGCAATTAATAAGAACAAAAGGAAGCAGGTATATATACTAGGATGTGTCTGGCAGGTGCCATTTAATCAAATATTTAAGCTTAGCATCACCACCAATGGAAAAACATGATGATTCATTGCAATGTCCTGAGGATCATCATCATATCAGACAAATATAAACTGTAGAGCACCTACAAAATTTGCTTAAACTTTCCAAAAATTTCAACAGCGAAATCAGTTATGGTGGCACATGCCTATAATCCCAGGAGGGGGCTGACACAAGCTTGTGAGTTCAAGGCTAGTTTGGGCTACATACATTACATCCAAAAAGGCCAACATCATTGGGGAAGGAGGGACACCTGGGACTGGAAATCAAGAATAAAGATGCATGACAATTGAATGCAAAGTGAGATCTTATTGCTTCCTGTCCAAAAATGAAAAAAACAAAAACAAAAAAAACTTAAAGTAAAAAAGCATTAGAGCTAAGTGTGAACTTTGATCTTCCTTATATAAAATATTCTAGACCCATTTTATTCTGTTTGCAACAACTGTTTGAGAAATGCTAAAAACAACTCCTCTCCAAAGGAGAAAAAAAAAGAAAGTTACATTTAAGTCAGTTTTCTACTATTATATAACAAAATACATGAGATAACTTTTAAAAAATTGATTTGGGTTTTGGGTTCATCATTTTTGTTCATAGCTGGTTGGTCTCACAACTTTGATCCTATGCCCATGTGTCATGAAAAGCACAGAGAAGCAAACCCCCTCACCAAATGGCCAAAGAGGTAAAAAAGAGAGACCAGTTTCATACAAACCCCTTAGAGGACATGCCTCCAATGACCTAAATAAAGACTCCACACTGGGTCCCAACTCTTATTAAAATATCTGCTATCTCCCAAAACAGTCAGATGAGGGACCAACTATTTAACAAATGGGCCCTTGAGGGATATTCCAGATCTAAACTATTGCAGGAGCAAATCCCACCTTTTCCAGTTACCAAAGTAAAAGCAGAAAATGTCACTAGAGACACATTTTTACAAGTCTGTCTCTCCAAGCACCCAATTACAAGGCTGAAATCTTCAAACTCTAACCCAACCATCCATGCAATCACTCCTGCCCTTATCTATTTCTCTGTGGACCAATGACACACCAACCCAGTCCCTACAAGAAGACCCTGGGTTTTCCCCTCCCTTCTTTCCTCCTCTTGCTTTGTACTTCAGTAAACAATGCACTAACCCTCCCATTAATGCATCCTGTTCTAAGAGCTCTAGCCTAATTTTTCTCTGTTCTGGAATATCTGGGTTAGCTAGGGGTATCATAACTCAACGGTACAGTACTTGCCTAATACTTTCAGAAACCTGAGCTCCATTTCCTACACTGCTTTAAAAATATGGGGAGGAGCTGGGCGTGGTGGCACACGTCTTTAATCCCAGCACTTGGGAGGCAGAAGCAGGTGGATCTCTGTGAGTTCAAGGCCAACCTGATCTACATAGAGAGTTCTATGCCAGCTAGGGCTACAGAGAGACCCATTCTCAAAAAGACAAACAAAAAAAAAAAAAACCCTGAGCTGCTGCTCTGAATATACATGGATCGTGCTTTGTTGTTATTGTTTGTTGTTTGGTTTTTTTTTTTTGAGACAAGGTCTTGCCATAAAGCTCTGACTGGCCTCAAGTTCCTGGCAAACCTCCTGCCTCAGTCTCCCAAGTGATGGGAAGATTACAGTTGTGTTCTACCACAATTAGCAAACCATCACTGTTTCTGTTTTGTTTTGTTTGGGGGGGGTTGTATTTTTTTATTGTTATGTGCATGAGTGCTTTTTTAAATATATTTATTTTTTTTATTTTATGTGTATGAGTGTACTGCCTGCATGTATGTGAATGCACCCATGTCATGCAATGCCCCGGAGGTCAAAAGACAGCATTGGATTCCCCTGGAACTGGAGTTAAGAATGGTTTGTAGCCGCCATGTGGGTGCTGGGAATGGAATCTGGGTTCTCTGCAAGACCAGTCAGTGCTCTTAACCGCTGAGCCATCTCTCCAGCCCCATCACTTTTTTTATTATCACGTTTTTTATTATCTTTGAGGAGACTCATTCTTTTTTTCAATTTTTTTTTTACATTTATGGGATGCAGTATAGAAGTCAGAGGGACAACTTGTGGGGAATTGGTTCTCTCCTTCCACATGAAGAGTTCTGGAGATAGAATTCAAGTCATCTTGCACTTGCACTGAGCCCCATATCTAACCCATCTTCATTTTTTTGATTCTATTAAAATAACACCAGCCAGGAATGGCTCACTGGCAGACTTTTTAATAAAAGTACTTTATTTACTTGAACCCCTCCCAAAGTTACTAAGATATAGCAAACCTAACACTGCCTTAGACTCAACAACACTACAGAGAAAACATCTTTCACTAGTCTTAAATAAGCTTAAATTTCTTTCAAGGGTTACTATCATCCATCTCCTTAGATTTTTTTTTCCCCTCCCAAAGGATCAAGCTCATATTTCTCTTAGCCACTTCTCTGCAAAATGACAGGTTTCTGAAGACACACTTCAAAGTCAAAGTCGGTCTACAGCTTTTCTGAGAACCAAATGACCCCAGGCCCATGAAAGTAAGGAAATTGAAGCACATGATTATAGGAAACTTTGTCAATTTAGAGAGCCACAAAGATAGAAAACCCCACAAACACTGACGCCTCGGTGATTGTAACCTGCCTCTCCTTTTCAGCCTCTGACTTATTCACACCACAGTATTTCATAAACTATGATTAAAAGGCTGAATTAAAAATGAAAAGTTTAATAATGAAATATTCAACAAACTATGAATAAATGGTAGTGATACCATTTACTTGGAGCCAATAGCACAGTGCAAATGGACTATTAGCAAAGGCTCCTCTCCTTCATGTCACCAGAAATTGGCCACATTGAATGTGTTTTCTGAGTTATGACAGCATTTTCAGCTTCGAGAACAGTCTGCAGCTTAACTTGGCTAATAAACCGAAACAGGACTATGCAGAACAATATTAAGTAGGTTTCCAGATCAAATCTTCAATTCTGAATGTCAAATACTAACAAAATAATATAAACTATCACAGTAAACATTTTCAAGACAATGGACAGTCCATTTATTTTTGCCAATATTTAATAATGCAACCTCAGAAAAAAACAAGGAACACTCACAGCTTGATATGTGATGGAAAAGTCAAAATCAGGTAATCCAGGAAAGAATTAGCCTTTAAATTAGCAATGAAGAAATAAGATAAATTATTTAACACTAAGATTAAAGAGGATTGCTCACTATAAAATTCCAAGGCAGAAGATAAATGTTTCTTTTGTAAAGTCTTTTTAAAGCAATTTTTTAAGCCTGGTAGATACCTTTAAACCCAGCACTCATGAGGCAGAAACTGGTAGATCTCCATGAGATCAAGGCCAGCCTTATCTATATAGCAAGTTCCAGACTAGCTAGGACTACAGGAAAACCCTAAAAAAAAAAATAAAAATAAAAAATTTTAATCCTAAATGAAAGTTTCAGCAAATTCCACAATTTCATTCTTTCTTTTCAAAAAACAAGAAAAGAAAATATAATGGGTTTTTGTTTTGTTTTTTGTCTTTTTGAGACAGGGTCTCCCTGTAGCCCCAGCTGGCCTGGAGCTCACTATGTAGACCAGGCTAACCTTGAACTCACAGAGATCCACCTGCTAGGCAGGATATTTTGGAAAATCAAATCATACACCCATACACTACTTGTTTCAAATTATCAAATCTTAGTTATAAATATTTAGACCATCCACAGTTGCCCTTGGAACTGTATTACATTACATGCATTTCTCCTAACCTGCAGGTAATGAAAAAATTAAAACTAAACTGCAATCAAAAAGTGAGTTTGACAGATGACAGTCCATCAACAAATAAATAGAAGTGTATGTTAATTTCAAGCTCCACTGGACGTAGAGTGGAGGCACACTAGCATAAGAACAAATATGCAAGTTATTTCAAAAATTAGAAAATAATGAACATTTAAGGCTCTAATCAAGAAGGTGCAATGCTGATGTTTTATTTTGAAGCTTGGTTATTTTTGCCTATTTTGAACTTTCAATAATGGTTAATTCGGTATTGTGTTCTCTACCATCTGAGCAAAACTGAAGCTGAGCCAATTTAAGCCAGACTGTCCAGTTCATCACACTGTTAGGTCCTGACCCACAACATGGGGGCTAACAGACTGCACAAGCAACAGTTTCATGACCTGCAAACAAGTTTACTGCACCTGGAAAAATTTCTCAAACTACTGCTCTGTGAAATGCTCCCAGATGCCTAATTTGTTCAACTTTCTTCCCACAAAAAGAAAACAGAGGATACTGATAATGAGACAAATCCCCCAACAGGTATAGTACAACCAAAATTGCCTTAAAGACTTCAAAGTGTAAGGCTTCCTATTTCTTGAAAAAAAGAAACTGATTTGGCTGGAAAAAGGAAATGTAACACATTGAGATAGGTTATGGGGAGGGGGCGGGTATTGAGACAGGGTCTATGTAGTCCTGGCTAGCCTGGAACTATGTAGACCAGGCTAGCCTCCAACTCAGAAATCCACCTGCCTCTGCCTCCTGAGTACTGTGATTAAACGCGTGCACCATTACACCCAACTGAGTTCTTATTTTTTAGTTCAGGTTGCTATTATTTTATATAGAATGTAAAATTTGTCCTCAACATCTGAATTAATTAATTTTTTTCATTTTCTTCAAAATTTTTTGTGTGCATGAGCATTCATTTGTATGTGCATGTATGTTTCATTCATGTGTATGTGAATGCAGGCAAGTGCATGCCATAACACACGTGGAGATAAGAGAACAACCTTGGGTGTTGGTCCTTATTTTCCACCTTGGTTAAGCAGGATTTTGAAGGCATGATGGCACATGCTATTAAATCCAGCATTGAGGAGGCAGAGACAGGCAGATCTAGCTCTGTGAGTTTGAGGCTAGCCTCATCTATAAAAAGCTCCAGGCCAGCCATAGCTACACAGTGATACTCCATCTTTTTTATAAAAAAAAAAGAGGGTCTGGAGAGATGGCTCAGCAGTTAAGAACACTGACTATTTTTGCAGAAGACCCAGGTTAGAATCCCAGCACCCACATGGCAGCTAACAACTGTCCATAACTCCAGTTCCAAGGGATCCAACAGTCTCTTCTGTCCTCCGCAGGCACTGCACGACATGGGTGCATTTACCTACATGCAGGCAATACACACATACACATAAAATAAAAATAATAAATAACTAAAAAGACCAACCAACCAAAGAACAAAAATAAAAAACCCCAGAGTCTTGTTTTTCAACTGCATATGCCAGGTTAGCTGGACCACAAGCTTCCAGGAATCCTCCTTCCTCTACCTTCCATCTCCCTGTAGGAGTGCAGAAATTACAGACACTCATGCTCTAAGTTCAGCTTTTATGTGAGTCCTGTGGAATGGAACTCAAATCCTCATGTTTCCATAGCAAGCACTTTTACCCACTGAACCATCATCTCCTCAGCTCTTTTTTTTCCACTTTTTTTGTATGTGCCTGTCTGTGACATGTCCATATGTTTGCAAGTGTGGGTGCATGTACGTGACCCCACATGTGTATGTGGGTGTGAATGCACGTGTGTGCATGTGTGTTTGCATGTGGAAATCTGAGGGTCATATTGGGCATCTTCCTCCATTGTTCTCCAATTATTGTAATTATTCAGTGAGGCAGGGTCTCTCAGGTCCAGCTAGCCAGCTTGCTCTAAAGATCTGTATCCACCTTTAGAGTACTGGAATTATAGGCAGGCCATTAGTTCACAGGGTGCTAGGGATCCAACCCTAGCCTCATACTTGCATGCCGAGTGTTTTACCTCCAGAGCTATCTCCCCATCGCTTTTTTTCATTTTTTGCAAGAAAACTCACTCTTTCACAGCTGGGCGTGGTGGCACATCCCTTTAGTCCCAGCACTCAGGAGGCAGAGGCAGGTAGATCTCTGTGAGTTCAAGGCCAGCCGTCTACAAAGCAAATTCCAGGACAGCTGGGGCTACTCCCTCCTTGAAGCTAGGCACAGTGGCAGGTACCTTTAGTCAGAGCTACTCCAAAAACTGACACAGGACGATTACCAAGTCCAAGGGTCTGAGAACCTTAGGCAATATAACTCTAGAATACTATTCCAAAAACAGTAGAATCACCCCCACAAGCAGGATAAAGGAAAGTTAACAGCATGTATACAACTAAAACACAAAATTATACATGTGCAATATTATTTAATCAGAACCTCTGCCTCAAAGCTGTATCAGCACAAACCTCTGAAGAGGCTGAAGAAGGGTAACAGGTGAGTGAGTCTAAAACCATCCGCAACAAGGGGTACTGCTTGATAGAAATTCAGGGTAAACTCCTCTAGATGATATCACCAGAACCAGCTCTCACAAGACTTATTACATACCTGTGCAGCCTAACAATTACTTCCATCTCTAGCCAAGGAGTGTGATCTGCCATCAAAATCCTCCTTTTAGCTTCACACAACAACTAGCCTATAGTCCTCATTCAAGTGGCTGACCAATCGATTCAGAATTTTAAAATTCAGAAACCAACGAATAGATTCAGAATTTTTTGTGTCTTTTTGTCTTTTTGAAACGAGAGCCTCCCTGTAGCCCCAGTTGGCCTGGAACTTGCTATGGAGACCAAACTGGTCTCAATCCCAAGTGCTGGGATTAAAGCTGTGCGCCACCATGCCCAGCGTTTTAGAATCAGAAATGTAAAACACCACGGTGATCCACATATAAAGTACATTTCTGGATGGAAACCTGGCAAATTTTTTAAAGCTATAACAAATAACTTACCTTGGAAGTAACCCAAATATCCCTCAACAAATGAACAGATAAACTAAATGTGGTACATAGGGTCCAGAGAGATGGCTCAGTCAGTAAGAGTGCTTGTCACACAAGCCTTATGACATGAGTTCAGATCCCCAGAAGTAAAAAGCCAAATTCAGGGGCCAGAGAGATGGCTTAGCACATAAAGACACTTGTCACCTAACCTAACAACCCATGACCCATGACCCATGACCAACATGGTAAAAGAAGCCAACAACTCAAAAAGTTATCTGACCTCCACATTCATGCAGTAGCATGTATACATTCACACACATAACATACACACGCAAAATAAATGTAAAGAAATTTAGAACAAAGGGCTGGAGAGATGGCTCAGTGGTTAAGAGAACTGACTGTTCTTGCAGAGGACCCAGGTTCGATTCCCAGCACCCACATGGCATTTAACAACCACCTGTAACTCCAGTTCCAGGGGATTCAACACCCTCTTCTGACCTCTGAGACATTGCATAACACAGGTATGCTTATATACATGTAGGCAATACACTCATACACATAAAAATAATAAAATATTTTTTAAAAGAAATTTAGAGAGAAAGACCCTGCCACAAAACAAAGGTGGGAGACAAGAACCAACTCTCACCAGGCATGGTGGTATACACCTTTAACCCCAGCATTCAGGAGATAGAGGCAGGCAGAGCTCTGTGAGTTCAAGGCCAGGCTGGGCTAAATAGCAAGTTCTGGGCCAGCCAAGGTTACAGTGAGACCCTGTCTCAAAAAACAAACAAATGAAAAATACTACAACTCCCAAAAGTTGTCCTCTTGCCTCCACACACACACTGTAGCACACACACATCTGCATGCTTACATAAAACATATACATTCTCCACACACACACACACACACACACATACACATACACACACACTCACACACAGATGTGGTATATACATGCAATATAATAGTATTCAGCTTTAGCTGGGTGTGGTGGCCTTTACTCCCAACACTCAGGAGGCAGAGGCAGGCAGATCTCTGTGAAATCCAGGTTAGCCTTGTCTATACAGTGAGTTCTAGGCCAGTTAGGGCTACAGAGACCCTGTCACACACACACACACACACACACACACACACACACACACACACGCGCGCCCTTTAAAGGGGAAATTGGGGAAATTCTGGGAGAGTACTTTGGGAAGATGGTGGAGTAGGAAGCACTAAGAATCCTTCTACTCACCTAGACAATAATTACACTGGCAGAATCTGTCTGATGCAACTACTTTGGAACTCTTGAGTATTAAAGAAGGCCTAAAATTTTCAGGGAAAGAGACAGTAAATTGGGTTAATTTTACTTCGCTTTAGCTCTTAGCTTAGCAGCAGCAACCCATCCCCCTAGCCAGCCACATGCTATAGGAACAGCTTGCCAGAGCTAGGGCAGGCAATAAGGACCCTGACTTCCAAATACTGAGGCACTATATTCTTACTGCTAATTACTGTTTCTAATCAGAGGATGAAAAAACAGAAGAGCAGCCACTATTACACCTCTGCTAAAGCTGCAAGTCCTCCTCCAGGCTGAAAGAACTTTCCTGGAATTTTATACCTACCTTTCCCCCTTCCCTACTTAATTTTTCTCTTTATCCTCTTCTGGGAAATAAGGTTTGGAGAATTTATAAGTAGGGGTGATTAAATTTATAGAGGAAGGGATGATTAAAATGTTATCATGATGCTTCTTCATCCTAGGTGCTATACTTTGTATAGGGATTTAGTATGTCTTCCAAAGGTTCATGTGTTAGAAAATTTGTCCCCAGTTTGGTGGGTATGGGTATGGTCACATGCCTGTAATCCCCAGAGCTCTAATCTCAGCACTGGAAAGGCTGAAGCAGGATCATGAGGTTCAAGGTCAGCCTGGACTGCATGGTGAAACCTGTCTTGGGCGGGGTAGATCTTTCAAAGGTAAGGCCTAGAGAAGTCTTTAGGGTACTGTGAGTGCTGCACTCAGGAAAGTACACTCGTGTGTGTGTGTGTGTGTGTGTGTGTGTGTGTGTGTGTATGTGTGTGTGTGTGCCTCAATATACATTCCAAGAAAAAAAAATTATACAACCAGCCAGGCACGGTGATACATGCCTGTCTCTGTTCCCCAAGTGCTGGGATTCTAAATATGTGCTGGTGTGCCCAGTTTTTCATATTGGCTTTATTTAGGTACTGAGGATCTGAACTCACATCCATGTTTGTGCAGCAAGTATTTTATCTACTGAACCTTCTCTCAGTGGGTAGTTTAGCATTTACTGAGTAGAACCTGCTAAGGACAAAGAAACAAGCCTAGTACCACAGGAAGCAGAAGGATAAAAATGAACATAACTAGTCGGGCGTGGTGGCACACGCCTTTAGTCCCAGCACTTGAGGAGGCAGAGGCAGGAGGGTTTCTGTGTTCAAGGCCAACCTGGTCTACATAGTGAATTCCAGACCAGCTGGGGCTATAGGGAGACCCTGTCTCAAAAGATCAAAAAAAGAACATAACTGATTTGAAGGGCTTCACCATCTACCAGCTTGCCAAGAATTTTTGTGTAGAAGTGCTTCAATGAAAATAAGTTAGCAACTTGGTAATAGTTAAATGCTAAATTTGGTTCACTGGTTTTACTAAGAGAACCCACTTAGTGTGGATAAAAATATGGCCTGTCCAGCACACCATAACTGGAAGAACATATTACCATTTTATCACATCAGAAGTTAAAATAAATACCTTTTATAAAGCATCCTATTTATTACACAGATGACAAAGTTCAAACTGTAAGACTGAGTCTCATAAGATTTAAAACTCCTATGAGCATAGTTCATCAGATAATAGACATATAATCAATGACAGATTAGCAGTAAGAAACACTTCATCACATAATTCAAGTTCTGTTGTTTATTTTGACCTTTTAAGAATTATATTTTTGAGCCAGACTTCATGGCACATGCCTTTGATCCAAGCACGAAGAAGCCAGATGCAGGCGGATCTCTACGAATTTGAGGTTAGCCTGGTCTACACAGCGTTCCAAGCAAGCCAGGGCTACATATTGAGTCCTTGCCTTACAAAAATAAAAGAATTCTATTTTTAGCCAGATATGGTGGTTGGTGCCTGCAATCCTGACATCTGGGAAGCTGAGGCAGTATGACAGCCATGAGTCTGAAGCCAACCTGGGTTACAGAGAGAAACACTCAGTCTCAAAATAAACTGGGGGGTGGAGGGGGTACGACTACATTTTCAAACTTCAGTGCCCTCTGAGGTGAGAGGTGAAGTGGCTAAAGGAATAACACAGAACTGGGCGTGGTGGCGAATGCCCTTAATTTCAGCAGAAGCAGGCACTTCTCTTTGAGATCAAGGCCAGCCTGGTCTACACAGTGAGTGCCAGACTAACTGGGTCTACAGGAAGACCCTGTCTCAAAAGACCAACAACAACAACAGAAAAAGAATAACACAATCTCCAAACCTCAAGGTATCCACAGTTCAGCTGAGGGGGTTGGGCAGGAAACCCAAAGGGAAAAGCTCAGTGACTCTGGATTTGGCAATGATTTCTTAGATAAAACACCAAAAGTAGGAACAAAAAAAAATAAATTTGTACTTTATGAAAATTATAAACTTTTATCTAACAAACGACACAATCAACAGAGTACATAGACACCATGGACCGGGAAAAAAATTTTATAAATCATTTATCTGAAAAGGTATTAACATGCAGACTACATAAAAAAACAATTCAATACCACCACAAAAAAAAAAAAAAAAAAAAAAATTAAAGCCCAGGCTGCCAATGGGGAATAGTGGTATCACCCCAGCCTAGATAATATGGCTTCAATTCCCCTGGGTTCAACTCCCAGCAGCATGAAAAAAAAATAAGAAAATAAAAATAGACCTTGGCATGGTGGTTCACACCTGTACTACCAGGACTAACAGGCAGAGGCAGGAGGACTGCCTGGAGTTTAAGCTCAGCTTGGGCAGCATAGTGAATTTCAGGCTAGCATGGGGTACAGAGTAAAACCCCATCTCACAAATAGATAAAAATGGTCAGCTCACATAGATACTTCTCCTGAAATAGCATACAAAGGACCATAAAAAGATGTTTAGCATCACTCATCAACAGAAAACTACAAGTTGGCCAGGCATGGCAGTATATGCCTTTAACTCCAGCACTGAGGAGCAAACTCTGAATTCAAGGCCAGCAAGTACTTGGTCTACATAGTAAGTTCTAGGCCAGCAAGTGCTACATAGAGAGACCATCTCAAAAAAGAAAGAAAGAAAGAAAGAAAGAAAGAAAGAGAGAGAGAGAGAGAGAGAGAGAGAGAGAGAGAGAAAGGGAGGAAGGAAAGCACAAATGAAAACAAGACAACACTCTCAGCCCATCAAGATGGCTGTCATCCAAAAAAAATTAAAAAGTAGGCTGTAGAGATGGCTCATCAGTTAAGAGAGCTTACTGCTCTTTTCAGAGTATCCAGGTCAGCTCCAAAACCAACACCAGGTGGCTTACCTATAACTCCAGCTGGGGGAAGGGAGGAGCCCATATATGATTCAATGCCTCTGGGGGCACCTGCACTCACATACACATGCGTGTACACACACAAACACACAATTAAAAATAATAAAATAGGTCTTTTAAAAATTAACAAGCACACACCTTTATTCCCAACACTTAGGAGGCAGAGGCAGGCAGATGGCTGGAGTTGAGGCCAGCCTGGTCTACACAGTGAGTTCCAGGCCAGCTGGGGCCACACAGAGACCGTCTCAAAAAGACAAAAAAATAAAATAAAATTTAAAAAGTGCCGGTAAGAATGTGGAGAAATTAGAATCCTTGGTACATTACCAGTAGAGAGGCAAAAAAGTACATCTGCTACAAAAAGACAGTCTCAAAAACACTCAATAAAGTTGGGCATGGAGGCTGAGGCAAGAGGATTGCATCCAGTTTGAGGCCTGCCTAGATTACAGAGTAAACTGGAGGGTAGCCTGGGCTATAAAAGACCCTATCTTAAAAACACAAGAAAGAGAGTTGAAAAGATGGCCCAGTGGTTAAGAGCTCTGTCTGCTCTTCCGGAGTACAATTCCCAGAGCCCACCTACAACTCCAGTTCCAGGAAACCCAGTACAGGCACAGGCACAATTTTTTTTTGTTTTTTTGGTTTTTTTGAGTCAGGGTCTCCCTGTAGACCCAGCTGGCCTGGCACTTGTGTACACCAGGCTGGCCTCAATCTCACAAAACTCTACCTGCCTCTGCCTCCCAAGTGATTCTTTCTTGTTTATTGTTTGTTTTTTAATTTAAAATTAAAAGCCAGGCGTGGTGCCTCTCACCTTTAATCCCAGTGCTCAGGAGGCAGAGGCAGGCAGATCTCTGCGAGATCAAAGCCAGCCTGATCTACATAGTAAAGTTCCAGGCCAGCTGTGGCTACAGGGAGACCCTGTCTCAAGGGAAAAAAAGGGGGGGGGGGGGTGAAAAGGAGGAAAAGAAGGGAAAGAGAAAAGGCTGAAAAGGGAGAAGAGGAAAGGGTTTGAAAAGGGAGAGGGAAAGAGAGAGGGGAAAAAGGAAAGACTAAGGATAAGGAGGAAAGAGACAAAAAAATAGATAAACAATAGGTAGTCACCAGGGCCAGGGAAAAGTGAATGAGAAGCTATTGTTTAAGGAGTGCAGTTTAGAAAGATGAAAAAAGATGGCTACATATTAATGTCAATTTACCAGGCTGAAGAGATGGCTCAGCAATTAAGAAGCACTGACTGGTCTTGTAGAGGACCTGGGTTTGATTCCCAGGACCCACATGGCAACTAACAAACATCAGTAACTCCAGTTCCAGGAGATCTGATGCCCTCTTCTGACCTCCTCGGGCATTGCAAGACATGGGTGCACTTACATACATGCAGGCAATACATTTATACACATAAAAAATAATTTAAAAAAAATTTTTTTAAATGTCAACTTACTTAATGCCACTTGAAGCATATACTTTTTGAGGTTTAAAATGGTAAATTTTGTTGTGTATGTTTTACCACAAAAAATGATAAGCCACACATGGTGGCTCAAATCTGTAGTTCCTGCACTCAGGAGGCTAAGGAAGGAGGATCACAAATTCAGAGCCCCCTTAGCTACACTGTTTTCAGTGTTCTATCGGGTACAATTTTTAGGATTTTTAGATTCTTTTCTACAACAGTTGAATAAAGTTTTCATTAAAAAAAACAACAACAACAACAAAAAAATTCAGGTTTTGGAGCGGGATAAAAACATTTCTTAGAGAAGGATAGAGCAGTCAGCAAAATGGCAAAGGAACCCAGGGCTAGATTTAGAAGACTGGCAACAATTCACAACAGAAATTAGTCTGAGAGCCAGGGATGTATCTCAGTTAGTAGAATGCTTGCCTGGCATGCAGGAGGCCCTAGGTTCAATCCCTAGCACTACATAAACCTGGTATGGTAATGCACTCTGTAATCCCAGCATTTAGTATATGGAGACCAGAGTAGCACAAGTTCAAGGTTATCCTTAGTTACATAACAAGTTTGAGACCAGCCTGGGCTACATGAGATCCTATCTCAAAAAAAAAAAAAAATTTAATTAAGGAATAGAGACTAGAGAAATGGCTCAGTGATAAGAGCACCTGCTGCTCTTGCAGAAGACCTCTGTTCTGTTCCCAGCATCCACATGGTAGCTCACAATCATTTTTAAGTCCAGTTCTAGGGAATCCAATGCCTTCTTCTGCCTCTGAGAGCACCAGGCATGCACAGGATACACATACATACATGCTAGCAAACACACACATAAAATAATGTTGTTTTTAATTAAGGACTGGCAAGATGGCAAAGTGGATAAAGGCAATTGCTGACAAGACTGATGCCCTGAGCTCAATTCTAAGACCCACATGATAGACTCAGAGCCAACTCCAGAAACAAAGTTGTCCTCTGATAGCCACATATGCACTGTGACACATGCATGACACCCCCAACACACACACACACACACACACACACACACACACACACACAAAATAGCTGGGCGTGGCGATATAGGCCTTTAATCCCAACACTCAAGTGGCAGAGATAGGTGGATCTGTCTGAGATCAAAGCCAGCCATGTCAGTTGGAGCTACCTAGACTCAAAATATCAATTAAAAAAAAAAAAAGATAAAATAAAATTTTTAAAAAGGCTGTCCAAATAGGGTTTGGGTGGGTTTAAATATTTTATTATTTTTATTTTATGTGCGTAAGTATTTTGTCTGCATATAAGTGCACTACGTGCATGCAACGGCCCACAGAGGCCAGAAGAGGGTATTGGTTCCCCTGGAACTAGAGTTATGAACAGTTGTTAGCTTCCATGTGGGTGCTAGGAATCGAACCTAGGTCCTCTGGAAGAACAGAGAATGTTCTTAACTGCTTAGCCATCTCTCCAGCCCCAAGGTTTTTTTTTTTCTTTTTTTAAGTGAGAATTTTGTTTATATGTAGTAGATTATCTGGATAGTGGAGGAGAAGACAGAAATGCAATTAACTTTGGCAAACACTCATTGGACACTCATAATGTTCTAGATACAGAGATTGAAAACTTAAAAGGCAGGTCAGGCACAGTGGTGCAGGCATGTACTCAAGAGACTTCAAGCCCAAGAGCTCAAGATCACCCTGGCAAGCACATAAGACCTGGTTTCAAAAAAATAGGAAGCAGACAGGCATGTCCCAGCATTCAAGGCTATCCTGGTCTACATAGTGAATGCCAGGCCAACTGGGGCTACAAGGAAATCCTATTTCCAAAAAAGACCCCACCCCCCAAAAGGAAGCAGAAAATTAAATAAAGTTCAGTGGCTAGTGAGAATCCATGAAATACTATTCAGATATAAATGGCCTTCACTTTGTATTAATTCACTGAACAAGTAGGTGGTCATGATTTGAGCATTTTTCTCTAATTGTACTGTAATTTCAGAAGAGTATATTGTTAAAAACAAAACCTTAGACTCCCAAAGTCAGAGGTTGGAGGAGGTCATCCACAAAAACAGTTTACCAAATAGTTTATAAAATGTGCAGCCATAGAAACTATATAAGATACCAAAGCAGCACTGAGAGCCAAGAAGAAACCCAGAGGTTTTAAAGAATAATGAGTTTGTCCAATAGTTAAGAGAAAGAAGCATTATCCAGAAGGAAAACCTCAGGGGGAGTAAAAATGCATAAAAATACAAGGCAAAGTCAAATGTAGTGGTGCACACCTACAACCCCAGTATTTGGGAGACTGAAGCAGGAAGATCACCAAATTCAAGGCTAGCCCTTTGCTAAAGACTCTTTGCTAAATAAATGTATTAATAAATAAACAGAGCAAGTAACTAAACAATTTATCCAGAGTACAATGAGTGGTTTCCAAAGCTCAAAGAAGAAAATCTGAGCTGGAATGGAAGTAAAAAAAGGTATGCAAATTGAATATTGTATGGAGAGAATTTCATCACTGATTAGATTTGACTAGAAAGACTGAAAAAGAAGTTGGAGAATGTTCTCAGGTAACCCAAATACCAATTTGATATTCAAAGCCTCAGTTATCAGTTGCTTCACCTGTCATTGTACCTCCCACAGGCTAGACTCCAGAAAAAAAAGGTTTTTTTTCCTCCAACATTCAATGCATCAAATTTGTCCTCCTTGCCAGAAACCAAGTCAAAAGGTAAGGCTATGAGTCCTTGCCTTCAGGAGCTTGCTGGGCTCACTTTCCAGTAGGAAAGGCAAAGGGGGGCATCAATAAGGTACAGCACAAATGGAAGATTACTTCGAAAACTTCACAAGTTTGCAAAATAAAAATGTGGAATTCGAGACATGACTAAGAGCTGAAAGCTTAGGAAACAACCCCACCCCAGCCCCAATGGTATTAAGTCCTCCATTTATCTGTATCATCTTTACCTACATCTTTTCCCTCATCACTGCGAGCGCGCGCACACACACACACACAAAATCTTCTCTAAGCATTAGCAAGAATGAAAAAGCTGCTTAGATCCTTAAAGTCCCTACAATGGCTTCTTAGAACTTTAGAATAAAATCCAAACATGGCCATTTGTGACCTGGCCTCTGCCTTCCCGCACAATCTCATGCAAGAAGTCCCAACTCAAGTACTCATGCTAATGTGTTTCCTCCAAACCTCTAGGCCTCTAAACACACGGAGTCTTTCCCAAGGTCTCAGGCTACTTGTACAGGACCCTATTCCTTCATTCCTGTCTACCATCACCACTCCCAACAAGCAGGGCTATCTGTCCTGTCAGAAAATTCTAAGACCCTGCCAGTCACTCTGGATCTCCACATCTGGTTTAGATCTCCAAAGAAGTCTCACTTCAGACATAGTGAGTTTGAGAAGCCATGGGACAGCCAAGAAGTTCCCCAGCATACAAGTGATCATGTGGGTCAACAGAGATATCTGCACTCAAAATAGGGAGCACTTAAAGCTGATGACTGAGGTTGGATATGTATGCAGCTAAATGGTAGAGCACTTGCCCTGGGTTCGATGCTCCAGCACCACACACACAAAAAGAAAAGACTGATGCTAGAGGCTGAACACAGTAGTGACCAGTGATTCTCAACTATGAAAAAGAAGGAACCCCTCATCTCTAAGTCACCATATAAAATGTTCTAATAGGAGTAAAGGTGATTCCACTTAAGGAGTGCTGAAAACCTACAGACTCAGGTCAGAATCCTATTACAAGAGGGTGGGAGGGGGAAAGTACAAGAAAATCAGAATATCACAATTCCCTCTACCTTCATGCCCTTTTATGTTTTTCCTAACTTCCTCCTTTCACTTGACTTCATGTTTCATCCAGTTCAAGATACCACATCTCAGAACTTTCTGGACTTCTTCCAGGAAGTTTACTAACCCTCTCCTTGCCTTCACAAGTTTCTTCTGCTGTTAGCATTATATACAATTTGGCTCAGACAGGTGTGATGATATACGTCTGAATCCCAGCACTGAGGAAGCTGAGACAGGAAGATGGAGAGTTCCAGGCCAGGCTGGACTTCATGGAGAGATCCTGTCTGGAACAAAAAGATTTGCCCTCACAGTTTCTAGTCTGCACTGTACTACATCTGCATGTGTACCTACCTCCTCGATTAACTGAAGAGTTATAGGCAAAGACCGTGTGTTAATCACTTGAGAAGTCCTCAAAGAAAGAGGATTTTTTTAATTCCTTAACTTAATAGTCAAGAGGAATAAATAATTGAGCAGAGGCTATGGATGATTTCTCCACTCATCCCTCTTGTAAAACATCTAATTAATGAAATTTACAAATTCCATTTCTTAAACTAACACTCCCCCTTTCAGGTTTTTTTTTTTTTTAGGTTTATTTACTTTTATTTTATGAGTGTTTGCCTGCTACTTTGTAAGTGCACTGTATATGTGCCGGTGCCGCGCTGGCCAGAGGAGAAAGAGCTCCCTGAAACTGGAGTTTCAGACTGTGAGCTGCTATGTGGGTGCTAGGAACTGAACATGGTCCTCTGGAGAAGCAGAGTGCTCTTAATCTCTGAGCCATCTCTCCAGCCCCACCCATTGAATCTTTAAAAATCAAAACACAATCTATCCTCATCGAATCACCTATCTTTTCATACACAATGATGTAAGCATTAACTCTTACTCCTTTTTTCTAAATATTTCACATATATAATACACACACACAAAAACAAATGTTACAAAGACGGGAGACATGAGGGTGTCAACCCTAGATTTGGGCCAACTACTGCCTGTTTTATCTGAATCAAGGGTCCAGTCAAGGTTTCCCCACCCCCCGCCAACAAGTTCTACACACACACATACACACTCACAAATTCCTTTAAAAGTCTAAAGAGCCGGGCGTGGTACCGCAGGCCTTGGAAGGCAGGGGCTGGAAAATCGCGCATTCCAGGCCAGACTGACCTACTTATACTTGGCAAGACCCCGACTCAACAAAACAAAGTCAGTAACAAGACTCTAAAGCCACTCCTGAAAACTAATAGCAAAGTCGGTCACATTACGCAGCAAAGGCGGCTGAGTAATTTCAAAGTAAGATTACCACTCTCCACACCAAAAGTCCACACGGGTGTGGCGCACCTGGCCCAACAGTACAGGGAGGGGATCCAACCTCTGGCCCCGCACACCGGAAAGCTCCCGCAGCCGGGAGCGGGGAGGAGAGCAACTGGCACAAACCGGAGAACAATCACGTCCCCACCACGCTCCCCAGCGCCCCCACCCCTCCAGGGCCGCGGGGCGGAAGCCCCACCGCGGGGAGGGCAGGCCCGAGGCGCTCCGCACGCGCCCGGGCCTGGGAACAAACTTTTTCGGAGAGGGAGAAAGTTTTCCAGAAGGAAGCGCTGTAGCTGCGCGGGCTGCAGCAGCTTCTCCTCTCCAGCCGCCGCGGCCGCTCAACTTGCCCAGCGCCTGGCAGCGCCCAGGGCCCAGGCCCGGCCCCGCAGGGAAGCAGCGGCCAACCCGAGGGCCGCGGCCCGGAGGAGACGCCATCCCCGAGGCCCTGACCCGAGGAGACCCCCGCCCCACCCCAGAGTCAGCGCGGGGAAGCGCGAAGACCACTCACCTGCGAGAGCAGGGCGAGCGCTGGACGACTCCGGAGGCGCCAAACAGAGGGCCGCCGCTTTGTCTCGCTCCAGTCCGGCTCCGAAGAGGAAATGGGCCGCCCGACGCCCCCGCCCCTGGCCCGCCCCGCGGCCGCGCCCGCCCTTCCCAGCACCTCCCTCCGAGCTCTTCCCGGAGCCTCCCGCTGCCCCCACACCCGCTGCTACAGACTTGCTCTGGTCCGCACTGTCCCGGGAAAGCCCCACACCGGGGAGACAGCCTGGCAGCTCCAGGCTAGACCTACCCCCCCAGCCGAAGACCTCTTCCTAGGCCCTTAGAGGGCACTGAGACCAGGAGTGACTCCCCCTACACCCCAGGGAGAAGGAACGGCAACTCCCGGAACACCCCGCGAGTCGGGAAAGGCAGGTCGAGGGCAGGTGAGTCAACTGCTCGGCTCAGGTGAGTCTCGGGGCGCGGCCCGACCTGGCCCCGCCCCCGCCCAGTTCCTAGGGTGTCCTCCCTACAGAAGTGTGCCCAGAAAAGTGCTGCAGACTCACTTCCTGGCCTTACCCAAGGAGAAGCAGTCTAGGCAGATGCCCACATCTTGGGCCTATTTTTTGTTTTTGTTTTTATTTTTGAGTCAGGGCCTCATGTAGCCTAGGCTGGTGGGCAAGGGTGACCTTAAACTTTTTTATTATTGTATTTAGTGAGGGGGTGGGAATGCACATGTCACAGTGCACATGGGGGAGGCCTGAGTCCTGGGGCTCTAACTCATGTCCTTGGGCTTAGCAACAAGCACTTTTACCTGCTGAATGCTCTAGCCAGCCCGACCTTGGGGAGGGGGGGCTAGCTAGAGCAAGGTGCTCCCTTGGGACCTCTGAAAGAGTAAGAGCGAGCAAGTGAGCTCAATGGGTAAAGGTGCTTGTGCCCCCACCACCACCCCCTAACAGTGAGTTTGATCCTGGAACCCACATAAAGGTTGAAGGAATAGAATGAGCTTCACATAACAACTTCAGAGTTATCCTTTGACCTCCACATGAGTTCCATGGCACATGCACCCACACTCACATCATACACACAATGGGGATAAATTAAAATTTTTAATTAGAAAAAAGAGGGTTGGAGATAGCTCAGCCATAGAGTTTTTCCTAACATGTGCAAGGTCCGGGGTTCAATCCCCAGCACTACAGAATAAAGAAAAAAAGAAAAGGAAAAAAGACATACCTTCACAAAGCCATTCTTGTCCAGCTACACTCTGGTAGCTCTAGTTTGAGGAGTCCACAGGAGTCAAAACCCCAAAGCCAGAAACAGATTGGAGTGGCTATGCCTTTCCCTTATTTTACTTGGCTATGTCAGAACATAATAACCAGTAAATAAATATTTGTTTTGCCCAGCTGTAATCCCAGCACATGGGAGGGTAAGGCAGGAGGACTGCCACAAGTTCAAGGCTAGTTTGGACATAGCAAGACCCTGTGTCAAAAAAAAACAAAAACCATTTTTTTTTGTTGTTGTTAATTATTTGAAATAATGACAGTTAAAGTCTGTTGGCTCATACTTTTTATAGCCATCATTTCGTTCATGACCAGTTAGTTACTTAATATGCAAGTCCCCTTGTTCAAAAAGTATTAACAATTTCAAGACAGCACCAACAGAGCATTAAACTAAACATGGACCCTAAAGGTAAACATTCAAGGTTTGTTTGGGTGGGACAGGGAAGCTCAGGTGACAGAGAACATATCCTGCTAGACTGGTAGCTCAATGTTTAAGCAGAAGGGAGCCAGTTCCCTACTTCTGAGAAACAAACAAAAAAAACCTTACTAGAGAAAATTTGAAAATTATGTCCCAGACAGGTGCTCTGTGCTGAGGAAGTAAATAAAAACTGAATGAAACCAACTTGATCTCTATTTTCACACCATTTAAAATATAATGATGGAGGGAGCTGGAGAGATGGCTCAGCAGTTAAGAACACTGGCTGTTCTTGGAGAAGACAGGGGTTCGAATCCCAGCACCCACATGGCAGCTAACAACTGTCCATAACTCCAGTTCCGAGAGATCCAACAACCTCTTCTGTCCTCCTTGGGCATTGCACAACACAGGTGCACTTACTCATGCAGGCAATACACACATACACGTAAAATAAAAATAATAAATAAAATTTTTTTAAAAAAAATATAATGATGGAGACAATATTAAAAGCAGGTAAACCATAAAAAGAGACAAGTGAAGATAGGGGAGAGATATAAGGAGGATAAGACTAAATTAACCTACTCTGAGGTTCAGTGACATAAGTAAGTGAACTTTATTCTTCGACCACCAACTCCAGACGGGCCCAAAGGCACTCACTTTCCCCAAAAAGCTGCTTTTATCAAAGTTTGGGATGGCTTCTCTGTTACTAAATTCAGTGGCCAGTCTCCTTCCTTAGTTGTCTTGAATAACAACAGTTAGTCATTCTCTTTCTTCTCAAAACACTGTTTTCTGACTGGGTGTGGTGGCACACATCTTTAATCCCAGCATTCCTAAGGTACAGGCAGGAGGGTCAAGAGTTCAAGGCCCCCCTCAGCTACAAAAGGAGTTGAAGGTCAGCCTGAGTTATATGATCAAAAAACAAAAACAAGGACTGGAGAGATAAGAGCACTGGCTGTTCTTGAAGAGGACCAGTTTCCATTCCCATATGGTGGGTAACAGTCATCTGTAACTCCAGTTCCAGGGGATCTGACGCCCTCTTCTGACCTCCTCGGGTGTTGCATATCACAAGTGCACTTTCACACATGCAGGCAATACACTCATACACATAAAATGAAAATAATAAATAAGGTCTCGGGCATGATAGTACATGCCTTTAATCCCAGCACTTGGGAGACAAAGGCAGGTGGATCTCTGTGAATTCGAGGCCAGCCTGGTCTACATAGCAAGTTCCAGGCCAGCTAGGGCTGTCTCAAAAAAATATATAAATAAATAATAATAATAATAATAAATTTTTTTTAATTTTAAAACAATAGAAGCTGGGTATGGTGATTCTTATCTATAATCTCTGTGTTTGGGAAGGCAAGGCAGGAGGATCTCTATGTGTTCAAGGCCAGCCTGGGCTACTTAGTTCTAGAACGAAGTAAGCCTGAATTACAGAGTGAGATCCTGACTCCAACAAACAAACTTTGGAGGCAGAGGCAGGCATAGCTCTATGAGTTTGAGGCCAGCCTGGTGTACATAGAGAGTTCCAGGCTAGCTGGGGTTACATAGTGAGACCCTGTCTCAAAAAACATAAATAAGCAGGGCCTAGAGAGATGGTTCATCAGTTAAGAGTACTGACTGCTCTTCCGGAAGACTCTGGTTTGGTTCCTAGTATACCCACATGGCAGCTAACGACTATTAGTCAGTTCCAGGGTATCCGACATCTTCTTCTGACCTCCATGGGTATTTCACACATGGGTACATGTGTATATATGAGGCAGAACTCATATATGTAAAATAAAAATGCATAAATCAAAAAAAAAGTTTTAAAAACCAAGCAAACAGCAAGGGCTGGCAAGATGACTCTGCCAGTAAGGGTGCTTACTGTCAAGCCTGATTACCTGAGTTCAGTCCCTGGAAACCACACTGTGGAAGGAGAGAATCTACCCCCACATGTTGTCCTCTGACCTCCATATATGCATGCATATGCCCCTCCCCCAAAACAAAATAAATAATGGTAAAAATTATTTGCTATTGCTTATAAAGTAAATAATTCTTAAAATCAAAAAATACACGTGTGTGTGTGTGTGTGTGTGTGTGTATAATTTGGCTTTTCTACTACCATTCTCTTGTGTGTAGAATACAGTGTTCCACAAGCTACATAATTTATGATATGCATCACATTTCACCTGTGGAAACTCACATGAGACTCAAGCTTTTATTTAGCCAGACAAAAAAAGATTTACAAAACTCAAACAATAATGCTTCTCTCTCAATTTCTTTTGCCAAAACATTGTTACCTTTGAAAATGTATTGTTTATAATAGCATGTAAAGATTTTGCTACTGTTAGTTTTAAGTAAATTAATGAACAACTGGAAACTTCCCGTTTTATTTTCTAATAAAGTAAATGTTGATAGATAACAATACTTCTCTCTCAATTTCTTTTGTTTTACAAAACAGTTAACCTTTGAAAATGTATTGTTTATAATAGCATGTAACAATTTTGCTGTTACATTTAAGTGAATTCATGAATAGCTTGAAATTTCCCATTTTATTTTCTAATAACATAAATGTTGGTGGATAAAACATACTAAGCAAGAGCTCTTTGAGAAGAACCTTAAAATTTTTTTAAAAGAATGGACTGGCAAGATGGCTCAATGGGTAAAGGCACTTGCTACCCCATCTGACAACAAAGGTCGATCTTTGGGACCCATACCATAGAAGGAGAGAACTGATTCCCACAGGTTGTTTCTCCTCTGGCCTCCACACAAGTGCTGTGGCATGTGTGTGCACACAAATAAATAAATTTTTAAAAGAATGTAAAGAGCTGAATGCAGTGGTACATACCTGTAATCACAGCACCAAGAAGACTGCTGTGCATTCATGGCAAGCTGAATCACATGAGTACCAGGCCAGACAGGGCTTCAGGGTAAAAGAAATTAAAACAAGAATAAGTTAAATAAATAAATAAGAAAAAAAGGTATAAAAGAATCTTGAGATCAAAAAAGCTTTAAGAACTATCTCCAGGCAGTCGTGCATGCCTTTACTCCCAGCACTCAGGAGGTAGAGGCAGGCAAATGTCTGTGAGTTCAAGGTCAGCCTGATCTACTAGTGAGTTCCAGGCCAGTCAGGCCTGCATTGTGAGACCCCTGTCTCAGAACAACTATATTGTCCCTGAGGTGGTGGCTGCCTTTTCCTTTGTGCTAAAAGCCATTGATGATCTTATCTAGACATGGCTATAAATATTATAAATGTGCTGACAAGTCCAGGTTTACATCACCAACTTGAACCTCTCCCCTGAATTGATACTCACATATCCGGCTCCCTATTTGATGTCTCTCTCCATTTATATTTCCAATAGGCATTTAGGCATGTTAGACTTTACATGACTGCCTGTCCAGAACTGATTTCCTGATAACTCTGTCCAAACTTGCTGATCCCACAGTCCTCATCACTTCCTAAAATGGAAACCCTAGTCTTCAGAAACCTTGGAGTGATCCTTGACTGTTTTCTTCCTCACATATTTTCATCAAATTCCTTCAAAATATACTCAGAATTTACTAACATTGTACCATCAACCGTTGCCATCAGGACTTGATCATCACCATCTCTTAACCTCATCACAGGAGGCTTTAGTCTCCCTGCTTCTGCGTTGCCTCATCACTCCAGTCTCTGTTTGGCAGCCCACATGATCCTGTTAAAACTAAATCCAAAACTGTCCCCAGCAATACCCAAAACCTGCAGTAGCTCTCATCTGTCAGAACAAAAGCCAAGGTCCTTATATGGGCCTCCAGATCCCACTTGCCCACACACTCTGCTGTGTCACAGTGGCCTCTTTACTATTCCTGAACTGTATCAGGTAGTCTCTTGCCTTAAGGCTTTTCCTTTCTGCCTGGAATGCTTTCTTCCAAATACCTTCCTGACTCACTCCCTCACCTCTGCCAGGTTTTTGCTCAGCTTTTTCTGTAAGACTTCCTCTTCGACTCTATCTAAACTTAAAACCCTCATCACCTAGTAGCATATAAAGTCATATTTTCAAATCCATGTTAATTATGCAATATATAAAGCCGTATATATAATGGCATATATGGTTCATTGCTTTTTCTTGTTTTTCACAAAAATTTAAGCCACTTGAGGGCTGGAATTTTTACTATGTTCAGTGTTATATCTTTAAAGTTTTTTGTTATTGTTTTTTTAAATTGTATTTATTTTATGTATATGAGTGTATTGCCTACATGTGTGTTAGTGCGCCCCTGTCATGCAATGCCTGAGGAGGTCAGAAGAGAGTGCCAGATCCCCTGGAACTGAAGTTACAGACCATGTGGGTGCTGGGAACTGAACCTGGGTCCTCTGTAAGAGCAGCCAGTGCTCTTAACCACTGAGCCATCTCTCCAGGCCTAGTGTTATATTTTTGGTGGTTAGATTCGTATTTAACATTAAGTAGGCTCCTCAATAAATATTTGTTGAATGAATGAATGAAATTTAGAGAAGGTGGAAAAGGGATGAATTTTATTCTATATCAAAGGAATATGTAAGTTTGAAGACCTTGAGTTCCATTCCAAGAAAAGAAGTTCTATGGTTTGGGTGCTGGTAAGCAGAGACCAGACTGGAGAGAACTTTGTAAGGCTTTAGATGTTACTGTGAGAAATGGGAAGCCAAAATTATTTAAAGCAGTAATCCTAGCACTAGGGAGGCAGAGAGAGGTAAATCTCTGAGTTCCAGGCTAGCCTGGTCTGCATAGCAAGTTCCAGGCCAGCCAGGGCTACAGGGAGACCTTGTCTCCAAAACCAAAACCAAACAAACAAAAGTGTCATTAGAGCAGATTATTTTCTCTTCTGTTCACTGTTATAATTCCAAAACCTAGAGCAGTTCTTCACAGGTAACAAGTACTCAATAGAATGTGTGAATGATTGATTACAAGTCTGTAAAGATGTACAGCAAAATACTACTGTGGTTATATGCAAGGAGGAAAATGAGGATTCCTATAGTATTTCAGTGTTGTGTGAATGAAAAGAAGTAGGTAGGTGGCAGGAGAGATGGCTCAGCGCTTAAGAGTACTGGTTGCTCTTGTAGAGGACCTGGGTTTGGTTCCCAGCACCCATATAGCAGCTAACCGCCATCTGTAACTGGTTCCAGGGTAATTAACACCCTATCTGACCTCCATGGACAATGCACAACACAGTTGCACCTACCTACATGCTGACAATACACTCATACATAAAAATAATAAATTTTTTTTTGGTCATTTTGAGACAGGGTCTCCCTGTAGCCCCAGCTGACCTGGAACTCACTACAGACCAGGCTGGCCTTGAACTCACAGAGATCTGCCTGCCTCTGCCTCCTGAGTGCTGGGATTAAAGGCGTGTGCCACCACGCCTGGCTAATAATAAATTTTTTTTTTTTTAAAGAAAAGAAGTAGATAGATTTGAGAGCTGTGTAGGAGAAAAGAAACTCCTAGGCTTTGCCAAAAGATTGAATGTGGAGATTCTGGAAAAGAAGTCAAGGACGAGTCCCACATTTCTAGTTAAATCAACTAGGGAAACCCTGGTGCCATTTACTTACATGGGAAACTTTGGATGTAAAGCAGGTGAGATTAGGGTAGAGTAATGCATATAATTATTTTTCACCATGCTTAGTCTCAGTGCCTATCAAGCGTAAGATACCCTGTAGACAGAGAAATGTCCAAATCCGAGCTTGGGAAGGCTAAAAGTAAAGCTAGAGATGCAGAAGGAGAGATGAAATGACTGACTTATGAAAGGAAGAGGAGCTAGAACAGGAGGCTTATATTCCCCTCTTCTCTTCCAGAGCCTTACTTTCTTTCGTAAAATGTGCCGATTCTCTTTCCACATCAGGGTCTTTGTATTTGCTGAATATAGTCCTAGAGTATCTGTCTTTTTGTCTCAACTCTTTTTTTAAAAAATATTTTTATTGTTTTTACTTTATGCGTATGAGTGTATTACCTGCATGTGTGTAAGTACACCCATGTTGTGCAGTGCCTGCAGAGGTCAGAAGAAGGCATTGGATCCCCTAGAACTGGAGTTAAGGAAGGTTGTTAGCCACCATGTGGGTGCTGGGAATTGAACCTGGGTCCTCTGCAAGAGCAGCCAGTGCTCTTAACCACTGAGCCATCTCTCCAGCTCTTGTCTCAACGCTTTACAAGCCTTGGTGGGGAGGTCTTCTCTGTCTTTGTCTCTCTTTCTCAATTTTATTAATTTTTAATTTTTATTTTTATGTGTGTTCATAATGTTGGGGAGAGGTACATGCCACAGTGCATGTTTAGAGGTCATAGGACAACTTTATGGAGTTCGTTCTAGCTTTACATGGATTCTAGGGATCTAATTCAGGTCTCCAGGACTACACAGCAAACACCTTTACCTACTAAGCTGTCTCATCAGACTCTTTTACACAAGGTCTTGATACATAGTACAGACTGGCCTCAAAGTCTCCATCCTACTTTAGCCTCCCAAGTGCTGGTATTATAAGCACTACTACACCTGGGTTGGGGTTTTGTTTCTTTTTTAATCTTTATTATTTTTTATTATGTGTGTGTGTGTGTGGTGGGGTATGTATACACATGAGAATGCAGGTGCCCATGGAAGCCAAAGGCTTCTCTTCTGGAGCTGGAGTTTCAGGTGGTTATGAACTGCCCAGTATGGGTGCTGAGAACTGAACTCAGGTCCCCTTCAAGAGCAGTATGTGCTCTTAACCACTGAGCTATCCCTCCAGCCCCTCCTTCTTTACTTTTTTAGACTGGGTCTCATGTATCCCAGACTAGCCTCAAATTTGATATGTAAACGAGGATAAACTTGAACTCACATCTCCTTCCTCAGCCTCCCCAGTGCTGGTATTATAAGATGCAGGACTACACCTGGCTTTTCTTCCCACCCGACTTGCCCTTCCCAATCTTCTTTCTCACTCTTTTTAAAAATAATTTTATTATTATATTTTAATTTTATGTATATGCATGTATTGTCTGCTTGTAGGTAAGTATACCCTACCTGTGTTGTGCAATGCCCTTGGAGGACAGAGGAGGCTGGCACAGCCCCTGGAACTGGAGTTACAGACAGTTGTTAGCTGCCGTGTGGGTGCTGGGATTCGAACCCAGGTCTTCTGCAAGAATATCCAGTGTTCTTAACCACTGAGCCATCTCTCCAGCCCCTCTCTGTCTTTAAAACACAGTCTTACTATGTAACCTTGGCTGACCAGGTACTCACTATGTATATCAGGCTGGCTTCAAACTCACAGAGATTCTTCTGTTTCTACCTCCCCAGTGCTGAGATTAAAGTTGTGCACCACCATGCCCAGCTACTTTCTCATTCTTTCAGGCTGATTTCTAGATCACATGGTCAGAGAGGCCTTCCCTGACCACATCCTTCTACAGCCACAGTCACTCTTCACCACATCATTTGTATTTCTAGTTTTCTTTTGAGTACTAGGGATTAAACCTAGGGCCTCATGTATATTGGGCAGCTGTTGTAGAACACAGTCTTCCAAGCAAAACAGCCACCATCTTTATCACATCAGCTGTGTGAGAGACCATCACCAGCGAGATCTTGAATGGGCCTATAGACAGTTGACTTCTCTCAGTGAAGAAGAGTGTGGAAGGGTTATTGGACCCTCACTTGCACCTCCCTCCTGTACCTCCCAGCCATTTGTATGCAATTCTGCAATTGCATGTGGCCTTGGGGTCTTGGGAGGTGCTAGAGTATATAGGCTGGGAAAGGTTAAATGAGGGGGGACTCCGTCTCTCCAGCTATGCAGGAGCCATCATCCATACTGGGTGAAGACTTTCCAGTATGGCTGATTTAGGGGTTCATGGCCCATACTTCTTTAAGTAGCCCCTTACTCATGCTCTGTAAGTAAGCCCTATAAACTCATTGGTTCCCCAGGGTGAATGTAAGTGGAATTTGTACTTTGTTTTGTTGGGGCTTTATAAGGAGGGGCTTGGATAGACAGTTCTTTATGTCTTCCCAGGGAAGGAATTCTAACAACAGCAGGTCTCTACCACTGAGGTATATCCCAACTGCTCTTTACACGTCTTCCCCACCAGACAGTGTCTGATTAAGTTACTCATGCTGGCCTTGAATTTACTCTTTACTCAGGCAGGCTTTGACCTTATGATCCTCAATCCTCTGAGTAGCTGGATTTACAGTATTATGCTACCAGGCCCAGAACTGCATTTCTATTCTTTATATAAATTTTTTTCCTTTTTAAATTTTTATTTGTGTGAGTGTGTATATGCCATGTGTGTGCAGGTGCCTGTGGAGGCCAGAAGAGGGTTTCAAATTTCCTGGAGCTGGAGTTACAGGTAGTTTTGAGCTACCCAACATGGGTGCTGGGAACCCAACACATATCCTCTAGAAGAGGAGCAAGCACTTTTAACTTGATGATGATGAGTCCCCATATTTCTATTCTGAATAGCACTCATTCTTCTCTGGAATTGTCTACTGGTTATTTTTCTTATTCTTTATTATTATTATTACATTTATTGGTGGAGGAGATGGGATACCATGTGCTATGACCAGATTGTAGAAGTCAGAGAATAGCTTGTAGGAGTCAGTTCTCTCCTACCATGTGAATACTAGGATCCATTGTACATCCTCAGCTTTGGTGGCAAGCACCTTTACCTGCTGAGCCATGTGACCAGCCCACATTTTCTTTTCTTTTTCCTTTCTTTCTCTCTTTCTTTCTTTCTCTTTCTTTCTTTCTTTCTTTCTTTCTTTCTTTCTTTCTTTCTTTCTTTCTTTCTTTCTTTCTTTCGTGTATGCTGGTCCCAGCACTCAGGAGGCAAGTGCACCCATGTCACACAATGCCCCCCGAGGCCAGAAGAGGGCGTGTGTGTGTTGTGTGTGTGTGTGTTTCTGTGTGTTTATATATGTGAATGCCAGAGCTTGACATCAGGTGTCTTCCTCTATCACTCTCCACCTTATTTTATTTTATTTTATTTATTTATTTATTTATTTATTTATTTATTTATAGTCTCCCTGTAATTCCAGCTGTCCTGGAACTCACTATGTAGAC
>NW_008339573.1:585973-594675 GCF_000622305.1 Nannospalax galili
GCTACTTATTACATTTTATTTATTTAGTGCAAGGAATTGAGGATCCAAGTTATAATTTAAATTCTGTGACAAATTTTTAAAACAAGGGCAATATTTCCACTACACTACTTTAACTCCTGTTAGAAACAGCTTTTTTTTTTTTTTTTTTTTTTTTTTTTTTTTCTTAAATGGAAATATTTGGTTTAAAATATGCTACTCATCACTACATAGACCAGGCTGGCCTTGAACTCACAGAGATTCAGCTGCCTTTGCCTCCTGAGTGCTGGGACTAAAGCACATATATGGAAGCCATAGCATAGCTTTCTTTACTCGGTTCTCTCTCAGCACCATGTAGATCCCTGAAGATCACACTCAGGTCCTTGGGCTTGGTGGCAAGCACCTTTACCCCCGAGCCATCTTTTTAGATCTTACCTTATTTTTTGAGACATTGCCACTCACTGAACCTGGAATTTCCTGGGGTTTGTTGTTGCTTTGTTGTTATTGTTTAGAAGAAAACAGGGGAAATGCTTCTTGACATTGGACTGTACAAGAATTTTTAAATTTTTTATTTACTAATTACATTAAGATGTGCTTGGGACATATGTGAAGTTGTCTCCAGAGGACAATTTGCTGGAGTTGGTTCTCTCTGTCCACCACATGGGTCCCAGGGATCGAACTCAGGTCATCTGGCTTGAATCAAGAGTCTTTACCCAATGAGCCATCTTACTGGCTCTGGAGTTTGTTGTGGGGCGGGGTGTGTGTGTGTTGTTTTGTCTGTTTGGTTGGTTGGTTTGGTATGGTTTGGTTTTTTCCCCACTTGTACATATTAAACTAAAGTTTATTTTTAAAAGGTAAAGAAAGCTTTATACATCCTTTTATAAAATGAAAATTCCAATCTCAGAATTAAGCAATATTCTTCAATATTATAAAGCTCTTTATGCCGGGCATGGTAGCAAACACCTTTGGTCCCAGCACTTGGGAGGCAGAGGCAGCTGAATCTCTGTGATTTCAAGAAAAAGCTATTTATAACTGGAGTTAAAGTAGTAAAAATATCACAGAATTCAAATTATAACTTGGATCCTCAATGATTCAAGTATTTTGTCTTACTCAATAAGGGTTTGGTCAGTTTTAGGATAAAATCCCTCCGACATGCTGTCCAAGTCCTTTATTACCACTGTCAGTTCACACGGTAGGGTAGCTGGCCATCGTGGCAGTTCCACAGTGATTGTTCCTGTCCTTGGCTACATTGACATAGCTGTCTGCACCCCATTCAGGACTCCAGCTGTTCTTAACAAGCCAAAATTTGTTGTTATTTGAATCTGATCCTTCAAAGCCATAGCCAGCCACCAGAATCCCATGATCAAGATTCTTGTTGCTACAGTCTGGTTCATAGTAAATTCCTTGTTTATAGAACTAGAAGGATGCATAGCCTATATCCATAGTGGCCGAGATGGGCCACACAGCCGCCGTAGCCTTCATAAGGGCCTTCTTCGCTGAGGGCTGTCCACAAAGCCCATGTCCTTAGCCTCAGCAAACCTAGGTTTGAACTTAGAAGAGTCATCCTTTGCTTCATAAGGATAGGACTCCTCTGAGTTCAGGCCTCCATTGTCCTTAATGTACTAGAAGCTGTAATCCATCAGGCCACCATTGCAGCCCTGATTGCCTTGAGCCTGAGAACAGTCCACAAGGTTCTGCTCACTCAGTGAGACCAGTTTACCAGTTTTACGGGACATCTGTGTCTTCATGGCGTGCCCCATAATGGAGGAGAAAGAACCACAGTAGTCCTGATTCTTCACAGGTGTCACATAGCCCTTCTTTCTCCAGTCCATAGACTTGGGGATTTGAAGCATTAGGCTCCTGAAAGGTTTTCCCCTTCTTGTGGTTCTGGTGCTGATAGCCACTCATCAGTCGAACTCTTCATTGGTCATGTCTCAGAAAGCATTCATTTCCATGGTGAAGCTGTGCTTCCCCTCTGTTACTCTCCCTTGTGCAGTGCAATCATTTTCATATTCTTCTCCTGCACTACTCTCCTCCTCATTTGTGTCACAGCCTCATGCGTATAGACTTCCACCTGTGCCATTATGCATCAAATATTTGATCAAATTTTGGAGTAGCTAAGGCTGCTCCCAAGCAGAGGGCAGTCAGGAAGAGTGAAAGATTCATGGTTCTAAAATATGGTGTTCTCTGGTTCATCCAGGTGGGAAGTAGAGGCAAAAATAAAGACATCATCAGCCATTGAGTTAAGTCCTGGCTGTTCAGAACTGGTCACCACCACAACTGTGTTTCTTTTCTTCAGTGAGTCTTCAGTGAGTCAGCTGGAGTTTGCTGTTTTAACTGTGTTGGCTGGACACTGAGCTCCCAGGATCCACTTGTCTCCACCGCCTACTGCTAGGGTTACAGACACCACCCTGACTGACTTTTATATGGGTGCTGGGGATCCAAACTCAGGTCCTCATGCTTTATGCAGCAAATACTTTACTCACTGAGCCATCTCCCTAACCCTGGTTTATTTTCTTTCTCCTCCATTTTGGGGCACTCCATGAAGACACTGTCCTTGTTTGTTTTTTTCAGTCTCCTCCCATAATTCAGCACAATACCTGGAACATAAAATACAACTTTTTTTTTTTTTTGGTCTTTTTGAGACAGGGTCTCCCATAGCCCCAGGTGGCCTGGAACTCACTTGTATAGATCAGGCTGGCCTGAACTCACAGACATCGGCCTGACTCTGCCTGCCTAGTGCTGGGATTAAAGGCATGCACCACCATGCCTGGCATAAAATACAATTTTAAAACTATTTACATGGGCCAGATGTGGTGATACATGCCTGTAATCCCAGGAACAGGCAAAAAGATAGGGACAAGTTCAAGACCATCCAGAGCTATATAGGGAAACCCTGTCTCAGGCAGGTTTTCAGTTCTTGTTCATTTGTTTTTTGTTTGTTTGTTTTGCTTTGTTTTGTTTTTTTGGTGGTAGTGGTGGTGTTTTTGCAAATGTGGTATATATACACAATGGAGTTTTATTCAGCTATCAAGAAAAATGGGAGCCAGCAGCACAGTGGTTAAAGATACCTGCTGCCAAGCCCTACAACCTGAATTCAATTCCCAGAACCCAAATGGTAGAGGAGAGAACCAAAACTTCTACAACCTGTCCTCTGACCTCCACATATACATCATCGCATATGTCTACCCACACACATACACACACAAATACATAAATACATGGAGGAGCCAGGGAGATAGCTCAGTGGGTAAAGGCAACTGCTGCCAAGCTGACAACCTGAATTTGATCCCTGGGATCCATGGTGGAAGGAAAGAAGCAACTCCTACAAATTGTCCTCTGACCTTCACCTAAGTGCCATACAGATGCACACTTGTGGTCACACATACACATCATACACACAATAACAATAAATAAAAACATGTTAAAATAAATACATGTCGGGGCTGGAGAGATGGCTCAGTGGTTAAGAGCACTGACTGCTCTTGATCCCTGGGATCCATGGTGGAAGGAAAGAAGCAACTCCTACAAATTGTCCTCTGACCTTCACCTAAGTGCCATACAGATGCACACTTGTGGTCACACATACACATCATACACACAATAACAATAAATAAAAACATGTTAAAATAAATACATGTCGGGGCTGGAGAGATGGCTCAGTGGTTAAGAGCACTGACTGCTCTTGCAGAGGACCCGGGTTCAATTCGCAGCACACATATGACGGCTACAAACCATCCTTAACTCCAGTTCCAGGGGAATCCAAAGCCCTCTTCTGACCTCTGCAGACCTGCACGTCACAGGTGCACTCACATACATGAAATAAGCCAGGCAAATATTGCATATTCATGTTTTCTCTCATACAGAATCTAGATAGATAGATAGGTAGGTAGATGATACATAGATGATAGATAGATAGATAGATAGATAGATAGACAGACAGATAGATAGATAGATAGATAGGACATTAAAGGAGACTATGAGTGGGAGAGGAAAAGGTCTAAGAGGGGAAAGGGAGAAATGAAAAGGGAGGAGAAGAAAGAAAATATGTTTTCTAGCTGGTCGTGGTGGCTCACGCCTTTAATCCCAGCACCCGGGAGGCAGAGGCAGGCAGATCTCTGTGAGTTCAAGGCCAGCTTGGTCTACATAGCCAGTTCCAGGCCAGCTGGGGTACAGGGAGACCCTGTCTCAAAAAGAAAAAAAACCAAAAAAAAAAGACCAAGAAAATACATGTTTTCTCATATGGAATCTAGGTTGGAAAAAAAATATGAATAACATGAAAGCAGTAGGGAGACTATTTTGAAGGAGGAAAGAGAGGTATCAGGAAGTGAATATGAGCAAAATACAAAGATATAAAAGTCTTCATTTTATATGCTAACTAAAAAATAATAAAATACATATTGCAAGCTAGGCGAGGTAGCACTCGGGGACTAAGCCAGCCTGGGCTATTGAGAAAATTCAAGGCCAGCTTGTGTTGAAAGGTAAGAACCTCTTTCAAAAGAAAGGAACAAGGGCCAGCAAGATGGCTCAGTGAGTAGAGACAGTTTCTAACAAGCCTAACCTGAATTCAAATCCCAGAACCTACAGAGTAGAAGAAGAACCAATTCCCACAAGTTGTCTTCTGACCGCCACATGCACACCATTGCAGACACACATATGCACGCACACATAAATAAATCTGTTTTTTTTTAATTTTTATGTAGGACTGGAGAGGTGGCTCAGCGGTTAAGAATACTGGTTGTTCTTGCAGAAGACCTGGGTTCGAATCCCAGCACCCAAATGGCAGCTAACAACTGTTGGTAACTCCAGTCCCAGGGGATCTGACAGCCTCTTCTGACTTCCACGGGCATTGCACAACATGGGTGCACCTACCTACATGCAGGCAATACACGCATACACAGAAAATAAAAATTAATTAATTAATTTTAAAAAAATTTATGTATATGGCTGTTTTGCCTGCATCTATGTAAGTGTACTACATGTGTGAAATGCCCACAGAAGCCAGAAGAGGGCATCAGAACCCCCTAGAACTGGTGGAAGGCAAGGCAAGGCAAGGCAAGGCAAGGGAAGGGAAGGGAAGGGAAGGGAAGGGAAGGGAAGGGAGGAGGGAGAAGGAGGGAGAAGGGAAAAGGGAAGGGAAGGAAGAAAGAAAAGAAAAGAAGAGATAGAAAGAGGGGGAGAGAAAGAAAAGTTTTACAGAGCTGGATGTGATGGTATGTATCTGTCACCCCAGCTACTCAGGAGGCTTAGGCAGGAGGATTACAAATTCCAGCTTAGGCAATTCAGCCTGTCTCAAAAGTAGATAGTATAAGGGTCATGGTAACATAAGCCTGTAACCTTAGCTACTAAGGAGGCTGAGACAAGATAATTGTAAATTCGAGGTCAACCTAGGCTGCATAGCAGCTTCAAGGCCAACCTAGAAAACATACCAAGACCTTTTCTCAAAATGAAGATAAAGAAGAAGCCAGGTATGATAGTATACACCTGCAATTCCAGCTCTCAGGAAGCTAACACAGGAGGATTATGAATCTCAGGCCAGCTGAAACTACATAGTGAATTCAAGGCCAGCCTGGCTCACAAAGGGAAAGAAGAAAGAAGAAAGAAGAAGGAGGAGGGGGAGGAGGAGAAGAAGAAGAAGAAGAAGAAGAAGAAGAAGAAAGCAAACATGCAAGAAGAACACGAAGATGAGGATGGGACTTAAAGAGGCACCCTGTGTGGACTGCTAGAGGGGCCATCTGCTCAGAGCACCCAGCTCCAAGAAGAAGAAGAAGAAAAGCTAGTGTTATAGCTCAATGGGAGAGTACTTGCCTATCCTGTGTTCAGTCCACCAGTATTGCAAAGCATAAGATAAATAGATTTATAGAAAGAATGAATGGCCATAGATATAGGAGGAAAACCAAGTAATAAAGCCAGAGACTCAGTCGCTAATGTCAATTGATTGGTTGAAACCTCAGGTTTCATCTTATTTTACCTTGCTGAACATAGTTCACACACAAAGTTTAAAGAGGCTGGAGAGATGGCCCAATGGTTAAGAGCACTGGCTACTCTTGCAAAGGGCCCAGGTTTGGTTCCCAGCACCCACATGGCAACTGACAACCATTTATAAATCTAGTCCAAGGGCTCTGACACTCTCTTCTGGCTTCCACAGGCATTACATGGCAGGGATGCACTTATAGACATGCAGGCAAAATACTCATACACACTGTGCGTGGTGGCACAAGTATTTAATCCCAACACTTGGGAGGCAGAAACAGGTATATCTCTGTAAGTTAGACACTAGCCTGGTCTTCATAGGGGGTTCCAGGCCAGCCAGGGCTATAGTGAGACTCTGTCTCAAACCACCCATGCCCCCCTCAAAGCCACTCATACACAAAAAATAAAAATAAATATATATTTTTTTCAAAGTTCTAAGTCACCCGGCAAGGGTAAGAAGCATAATAAAACAGCAATGTAACTTTTGGGCTTTTCCATCAGCTCACTAGCCCGCGTCTTTCTTTTTTCTTTCTTTCCTTTATTTATTTTTATTTTATTTATTTATTTATTTATTTATTTATTTATTTATTTATTTATTTATTTATTGGTCTTTTTGAGACAGCATCTCCCAGTAGCCCCAGCTGACCTGGAACTTGCTTATTTAAACCAGGCTGGCCTCAAATTCACAGAGATCTGCCTGCTTCTGCCTCCTGAGTGCTGGAATTAAAGGCATTCACCACCATGCCTGGCTTCTTTCCTTTTTTTTAAAATTTGTTTTTATTTTATATAAATGAGTGTTTTGCCTGCATGTAAGTATACTACATGTATGTGGTGCCCACTAGAGGCCAGAAGAGGGTGTCAGATCCCCCTGGAACTAGAGTTAGCCAGCATGTGAGTGCTGGGAACCCAACCTGGATCCCCTGCAAGAGCAGCCATCTCTCCAGCCCACTACTTCCATTCTTGGGAGTGCTCTTCCCTTCCTTTTCCTGGCAGCTCCCAGGATTTTCACCTAAATTGTACTATGTCTTTCTCTCATACTCTTTTTTTTTTTTTTTTTTTTTGGTCTTTTTGAGACAGGGTCTCCCTGTAGCCCCACCTGTCCTGGAACTCACTATGTAGACCAGGCTGGCTTTGAACTCACAGGGATCGGCCTGCCTCTGCCTCCCAAGTGCTGGGATTAAAGGCGTGCAGCACCATGCCCGGCCTTTCTCTCATACTCTTGATAAAATTGTCTTTAAGCTTAAAAATAATAGTAAGTCAATAAAGATGAACTACCAAGATCATTTTACAGATTATGTGTATCATTGTTACTTATCTATACCATGCTGACAAACAGTCTCACAGTTTACAGAGCACTTTCCTGGATGTCACTGCCTTTTCCTGGATGTCACTCTGCAGCCCTTAGGGAAGGTAGAATAATAATGAGAAAAATTGGCAGATCTCTGTGAGTTCAAGGCCACCCTGGTCGACATAGTGAGTTCCAGGACAGCTGGGGCTACAGGGAGACCCTGTCTCAAAAAGACCAAAAATAAAAATTTAAAAAATAAAAAGAGTAAAATCCCAAAACAGGAGCCAATTCTGTAGCATGTAATAAAAAATCTTCAGTTGGGTGTCTTGACCTATGCCTGTAATTCCAGCACTTCAGAGATGGAGGCAAGAGGATCATGAGTTCAAGGCCAGCCTTGGCTACATAGCTTAGGGCCAGCCTAGCCTACATGAGACACACACACACACACACACACACACACACACACGTCTTACAAAACAAAGAAAAACATTGATGTGGCTATAAGAATGATGAGCACCCCTCCCCCATTAAGTCCCAGAAGATCAAAGGGGCTCTTGACTTGTCCCACGGGGAGTCAACAAAGATAGAACCAAAGTGTAGGACATATCACAGTTAGTGGGTGCTGGAAGCCTTGGTTGCTTTTCATTTCCTCTTCAGTCTGGAGGAAGGAAAGGGAAGACCTACATAGGAGCTGTGTCTATTGGCTTATTTAGCAGCAGAGTGTTTCCCTCCTGTCTGTTAAGCTCAATCATTTTCAACTAAAGGCAAGCTTTTTGACAATATACCTACACACCACCTTCAAGCAGTTCAAATTCAGTTCTTCAGGAGGGACAGCATTTAAAAAATCTCCCAAGACGACTCTCATATGTAAGCCACAGTTGAGAATCACTAATTTATTGCAGAGTCTTAAACCTATGGGGTGCGGGGATCTTGGGGCGCCAGCTGCTAACGTGGCGCTGGTCTCCTGCGCGTACCTGGGAAGCAGCGGGTCCCGTGGCACGTCTGCTCCGCATTGCTGGCAGGTCTCTGCTTCTCCGATCTCTGCTACCAAGGCTGGCCCGGTCGAGTTCCGCCCCAATTTCACCCGTGCACTCTCTATGTTCGGGGCCCATCAGCTGCCGGGTCACAAGGAGAGGTGCGGGGCGGCTAAAGCTGGATTTCCGTGAGTCGATGACGGAAGGATAGTGCCCCCCGGGGAGGCTGGATCGTAGGCAGTAAGACACAGAACTCAGCTCAGTCAGTGGTACAGCCCTTTTATTCAGTGACTTAGCTTGGTTCCAAGTCTCAGTGATCCAGCTTCAGCTCCAACTTTATTGGGGTAAAACTAGGACTATTTATAGTGTGGAGACAGTAGAAGAAGCCTTAGCTGATAGGTACTTTTAGGATGCCTCATTTACATAGGGCAGTGGGCTTCTATCAGGCTATCAAACAACGCCTGATTAAAACCTGGTAGCTCCTGTGCCGG
>NW_008339573.1:599131-600921 GCF_000622305.1 Nannospalax galili
TGACCAAAAGGCTGGTCATAGTTCCAATCTATGAATCCAGGTGGTGGATCCTGCCCTTGTTGGGGTCTTAGCTGCTGATTATGAGTGTCATTTCTTTTAGCCTGCATTAGACATTCGTCTCTAAATAAGGCCTCCCATTGTACAAATAATGGACTGGGGAGGGTAGACCTACAGATATCCCTCCAATCCTGGGGGGTAAGCAGATTAGTATTAAATGTTTGTAGTATAGATTTTGTCCATGGAGCATGGATTCCATCTTCACGGACAGCCTGGCGTAATTCTTTAAGTTCTGCTGCTGGGAGTGGGTACCAGGCTAGTGGACGTTGCCTTGTTACTTGTAAGTTAACAGGAAAAGCCTCTACCAGTGGGATTTGCGGGGTCCTGAGGCCATTGAGGCTGGAAATTTTGAGGCTGGCAACTCCCATTATCTCTAAGGTTACACAGCTGCTCTGTGGCTGCAGGGTGTGGCGCCACAGGCGGTGGCAGCAGCCGGAGGTGAAGGGGGAGGGGAATTTACCTGAGGATCTTTGGGAGCTTTTGAAATCTGGGCGTTAGTATCTGGGCTTCTTGAATCAGCAAGAGGGGGGTAAGAGTTAATTTTGTTGATGGGTGGGTTTTGTCTGACTTGGTCAAATTCTATTTGGGGGGCTGTTGAATTTGTTACTGGGCAGTCTGCAGGGTTTTTTTATCGCTTAAAACCTCTCCTTTATTATTTTCTGGTGTTTGTAAGCTTTCCTCAATCTTAGGTGGGTTTCCTAAGCATTGCTGGATGGCTGCCATTATGGGGAAAAAGGAAAGGGGAAAATTATGCCTTTCTTGGATTTCTTTTTTATGAGCCAGATGCGCAAGAAAGTTCCACAACAGTGGCTCTTAGAAGTGGGGGTTCTGTTGTTTTAGGGATCTCATCTGGTCATCTATTTTAAGGCATTTCTCTTCAGACCCACTAGTAAGAACTACATTGAGGTCTTCCAAGATATCTCGTCCTATGAGGTTTGTAGTTCTATCTGCAATTAGGGGTCTTATTGTGCCAACCTCTCCATCAGAGTCCCCCCATTTATAGAGGTTTTTAGTGATGAATGCTTGGGAGGCTCCCCCTACTCCTACTAGTTGGGGTCCTGGTATTAATTCCCAGTGTGGAGGAACCTCAGATTGCTTTAAGATGGTTCTATCAGCCCCAGTATCAAGGAGGCATTTGAAAGGCTTATTGACTATTTTAATGGTTAATTTTGGATGGGCATTTTCTGGAATACTGGTTACCCACAATGTCTGTGGCTTCCCTCTTGTTAGCGGGGCTGAGGACTGCCCCTGAAGAAGTTTAAAGGTGGCAAAGGATTACCATCCCTGTCATTTTTAGATCTACAATCTTTTTTTCCAGTGAAAGCCTTTTTTACAGCGAGGGCAGAAGGTTTTAGGGGGTCTAGTGGCAGCTGAGTTATTTTAGGGGCAATTTTTTGTCCAGTGTCCAGTTTCTCCGCATTTAAAGCATTTTGAGTTGGACTGAGTTGCAACTGCAAGGGCTTGGGTAAAGGAGGAAGCCTGGTACGTGGCAGTCCCAATGTCACGAGTAGCCACAATCCACTTGTCATAATGTTCATTCTTTAGTCCCTGGCATGTTAGTCTGTGCTCAGGGGTCATTCCTTCCCAGACAAGGTTGTTTAAAAGCATTGCTTTGGCTGCAGGATCTGTTATTTTTCTATCTAAACTGGCCTGCACTCTTAGTATAAAGTCTGGAAGAGCCTCAGTGGGCTTTTGTTTTAAAAAGGTTAATGCAGAAGTCTCTCCAGGCCCTG
>NW_008339573.1:601139-609702 GCF_000622305.1 Nannospalax galili
CTCTCTCTCTAAGTTCGGGGCCCGTCAGCTGCCGAGTCTCGAGGAGAGGTGTGGGGCGGCTAAAGCTGGATTTCTGTGAGTCGATGACAGAAGGATAGCGCCCCCCGGGGAGGCTGGATCGTAGGCAGTAAGACACAGAACTCAGCTCAGTCAGTGGTACAGCCCTTTTATTCAGTGACTTAGCTTGGTTCCAAGTCTCAGTGATCCAGCTTCAGCTCCAACTTTATTGGGGTAAAACTAGGACTATTTATAGTGTGGAGACAGTAGAAGAAGCCTTAGCTGATAGGTACTTTTAGGATGCCTTATTTACATAGGGCGGTGGGCTTCTATCAGGCTATCAGACAACGCCTGATTAAAACCTGGTAGCTCCTGTGCCGGAGGGCATGTATCTTGTGACGGGCATTTCAAAAGTAAGTCAGGGAGGAGAGCAGAAGGCGCCCCGCTGAGAAGAGGAGTCTCCAATCGCGCCGAGCCAGCTTGTGGCTATCCGGACATGGGGAGACAGCTACCCTAAACAGCAGGGGTCCCCAACATAAACCTGAGCAGAAAATAGTCATAAAAGCTTACAATTTTACTTATTAATTCATTTCTTCTATAATTGTTTTAACACTCAATGACTAAAAATAGTAGTTCTTATTTACTACACCCTTGTATGCCAGTCTTGGTATTAAGAGCTTCATATCCATCCCAGCCTGTCCATTGCCCTGAGACAGTCATTATTATATTCCTCATTCTGTAAGTGAAAAAACAGAGGCATAGGTTATGCTGGGAGTATGTAGAGCTTATGGAAGTCTCTCCTTCCACCATGTGGGTTCCTGGGATTGAACGCAGTTGTCAGGCTTGATGGCAAAACAATTTTACCCATTGAACCATCTCACCAGCCCCAGTGTTGCTTTTTAGATATTGTAGAGCCACACTCAGATAGTTTTCATGACAAGACCCTGATGGAAGTCATTTAAATATGTGTTGCTCTGCCATGTACAGTTCAGCCTTGTGCACAACTTCAAGCAGTGTGATAGGGGAGGCTCTTTAAGGGTTATGAGGCCCAGGACAGGGATTTGCATGCATCTGTTCCAGGCCTCTTCTAACAGAGGATACCATTGGTTTTAACCAGTGAGTTAAATTTTAAATAAAGAGAACCAAACTTGGGCCCTTGACACTTAGGAAAGATGTGTAAGCTCTTTATTCATGTTATTCATCTTCCCTACAAAAAGCTGGAATCAAGATTTTGTTCTTAGAAGCAGCAGCAGTGGGTATTCATGATTCTTTCCTCTCTCATATGAACAAAGATGTGTACATAAAAACAAATGCTTCCCGCCCCTTTCATGTTCATATTTTTGTTGATAACAACCTGAGAAGAGAACCTGTGGGGAAAAAAAGCTAAAGATAACAGCAAAATTACACCTAAAAAGACGTCATTTTAAAGGCGAAAGAGATGGAGGAGGGAGGCTGTGCTTTTTTCTCTTTGAAGAATCAGTGGGCTTTATTGTGGAAGCCTGGCTCTGTGTATTCACCAATACAGTGCTGTGTAAAAATTCTTTTTGTCTGGCATTTTCAGATTTTCATAAGGTTATGAAAAAGACTATCAAAATAAGAATTGTTGTAATATAAGCTAAATTTATACATTTTAGATCTCAGGTGTATTGGCGAATGAGTCATCTGTCTTCATTCATTGTTTCTGTTGCCTACCAACTTTTTTTTTTTTTTTAAGTTCCAAGAAACTTGAAGAAAAAGGAAGCCTGTTATAACAGAGCAGAAACATACAAATGTTGGGAATCTTTACATGCCCCATAGGCCCTGTGTGGGCACTCTGAATATAGAAGAGCTTAAAGTAGAAGCCAAGGCATGCCCTGATTTTAGCTCATCCATATTGAATTTGGTTGTGGGTTGACTAGAGTCAGGCAGGCTGAGCTGGCCATGAGACGATTCCCACATTCAGTGAGCTCACAGGAGTCTGGCAGAGCCAGGTTTCGTTCTGGCTCATTCCATCAGCTCTTAGCAGGCCAGCTTCTTTATTTCTTTAATCACAATGTATCATTCTTCTGTTGTTTGTAAGTTTGACAGGACCTCTGTCACAGAAGCTATTATATTCATTCATTCATCCATTAATTTGCTCAATCAAATATTTTGAAGCCAAGTATGGTAGCTCATACCTCTAATCCCAGCACTTGAAAGGCTGAGTCAGGAGGACTGCTGCAAATTCAAGGCTAGCCTGAATACAAAGTTAAACGCTACCTTTAAAAAAAATCAGGGGCTAAAGAGATGGCTCAATGGTTAAGAACACTGGTTGCTCTTACAGAGGACCCAGATTCGATTCCCAGCACCCACATGTTCCAGGGGATCCAACACCCTCTTCTGACCTCTGAGGGCATTGCACAACATGGGTGCACTTACCTACATTCAGACAATATACACATAAAATAAAAATAATAAATTTAAAAAATGGAAAAGAAATAAACTTAAAAAAAAAAAAAAAAACCCAGAGCACCTACTGTATCTGCACATCATACTGAAAAAGGAGCTATGCTGGTCCTGAAACCTGATACTAGAGAGGGAGAAAGAGTAAATAGGCAGCAAATGAGTGATGATTTCAGATAGGGGCCAGTGTTAGGAGGGGTGGGGAGGAGTACACACTTGCAGGGGTTAGGAAAGGCTTCAGTGAAGAGATAATCCTAGAGCTGAGGCTGGCTTGACCAGAAGGCCCTGTGGGAGGAATATCCAGAGGCTGGAAAATGAGTGCAAAGGCTCTTTGGTAGGAATAAGCCTGTCCTATTCAAGAAGCAGAGGGAAGGCCACTGTGCCTTGGATTGGTTAAATAAGGGTAAGCATTTCAAAGGGCGGAGAAGGCGGCAGGGACCAAATCATGCCAAACGTCACAGATAAGAAGTTTGGATCTTGGGGCTGGAGAGATGGATCAGTGGTTAAGAGCACTGACTGCTCTTGCAGAGGACCCAGGTTCGATTCCCAGCACCCACATAGCAACTATGAACAGTCCTTAATTCCAGTTCCAGGGGAATCCAAAGCCCTCTTCTGACCTCCACGGCATTGCACAACACAGGTGCACTCATACATACAGGGAATACATTCATACACATAAAATAATACAAATAAAAATTTTTTTTTAAGTTTGGGGGTTGGAGAGATGGCTCAGCAGTTATGAGCACTGACTGCTCTTGCAGAGGACCGGGTTTGATTCCCAGCACCCACATGGTGGCTACAAACCATCCTTAACTCCAGTTCCAGAGGAATCCGAAACCCTTTTCTGAACTCCAAGGCACTGCATGACATGGGTGCACTCACATACTTGGAGGCAATACACTCATACACATAAAATAAAAATAATAAATAAGGGCCGGGCGTGGTGGCGCACACCTTTAATTCCAGCACTTGGAAGGCAGAGGCAGGAGGATCTCTGTGAGTTCAAGGCCAGCCTGGTCTACATAGTGAGTTCCAGGACAGCTGGGGCTACAGGAAGACCCTGTCTCAAAAAGAAAAAAAAAAAAAAAAAGCCACCCAAAGGGAGCCTGAAATAGTGAAAGAGGCCTTGGGAGAAACGGTTTGAGCTGACACCTGGAGGCTCAAATGCTGTAAAAGAAGTGATACAAGTAAATAGGGAGGGGAAGGTGCTGTGGTCCCCCTGAGATCCAATCTGAGCTCTGTGAATTGGGAAAGTTTCTGGCACTGGAGCCAACTCCCAAAGGAGGAATAGAAGTCAGCTGGTAAAGAGGAATTGTATGGAAGAGAAGTCATCCCAGAACAGTGCAGCCTGCACAAAGGCATGGAGGTAGGAACATAGTATATTTGGGAGAAGAGCAAATGGTTTGATATGGCTGCCTGTAGCATGGGAAGACAGAGTGTGGTCCAGGAGAATGAACAGGACCACAGTCATGGCAGTGTTAAGAAAATCTTTCAGGGGGTTGGAGAGATGGCTCAGCGGCTAAGAACACTAGTTGTTCTTGCAGAAAACCTAGGTTCGAATCCCAGCACCCACATGGCAGCTAACAACTGTCCATAACTCCAGTTCCAGGGGATCTGACAGCCTCTTCTGTCCTCCGCAGGCATTGCACGGCACAGGTACACTTACCTAAATGCAGACATAACACTCATACACATAAAATAAAAATAAAAAAAGAAAATCTTTCAGACTTCACCCTGAGCAGCAGGGGACTGCTAGACAGCGCTGTGTGAGTTTTGTTTTGGCTTTTGAGATACCATTTCATGTAGCTTAGGGTAGCCTCCAACTTGCATGTAACTGAGGATGACCTTGCACTTCTGATCTTCTTGCCTCACCTTCTTAGTGTTGGAATTACAAGTCAGCAGCACTATACCCAGTTTTCTGAGGTGCTGGGGATGAAACACAAGGCATTATACATGCTAGACAAGCACTCTAGCAACTGAGCTACATCCCCCTGCTAGGAACAGTTTTAAACAGGACAGTGATCTGGACTGGAATATTAGAAACTGTTCTGGAAGGAGGCTGGGGAAAATCCCACAAGATCCTACATTTCATCAGGTAAAGTAGGACCTGCTGAAAACACCTGTTGTACACTCAGTGAGTCCTTCCTGAGATTTTTCTGAGCTAAACAAGAGCCAGCTCAGCAAATGACAGTGACCACACCATTACTGCTTCTTCTCACTGGACCAGGAGAGTCAGTCCAGAAGCCATCTGCTTATTGTGTCAAGCAACAACCAATCAACACCTCCAGGACCAGCTCTTCTATGCACTCCAATTGCCTAAGCACAGTACAATATCCTTTTAAATAGCAATGGTTTGCCGGGTGTGGTGGCGCTGTACCCCTTTAGTCTCAGCACTTGGGAGGCAGAGACAGGCGGATCTTCTTCGTGAGTTCAAGGCCAGCCTGGTCTACATAGTGAGTTCCAGGACAGCTGGGGCTATAGGGAGACCCTGTCTCAAAAAGACCAAAAATAAATAATTAATTAATTAATAATAAATAAATAGCAATGGTTTATCTCTTCTCACTAATTTGCTTAAGGTAATATTGTAAGATACACCCACATGCACACATATGCATCCTTGCCTAATATTTGTCTTTTTAGTATTTTTTAAAGATGTATTTCATTTTAAATTATGTGTATGGGTGTGTGTGTGTCTGTGTCTGTGTACATGTATACAGTTGCCTGTGGAGGCCAGAGGCATTGGATTCCTTTGGAGCTGGACTAACAGACATTTTTGAGCTACCAGATGTGAGTACTGGGAATCAAACTCATGTCCTTTAGAAGAATAGTACATACTCCTAACCAGAGCTGTCTCTCCAGCCCTCTCCTGTTTGTCCTTAAAGTCTTGCTCTCAGCTTCAATTTTCAGCCAAGTATTTGGGTGTCTGGACCAAAGACCTTTTTATCTGTTGATGAGCAGTACCTTCTGACCAACCTGACCTTCAAGAAGCCTTTAGGTAGGGGAAAAGGTAGCTTCTGTCTCCATTGAGACTGAGGTTCAGAAAACCAAGTGTGAGATTTCTAAACTGAACCGGTCTAGGCACATCTGCCCTGCTTCCAGTGTCTTCCAGTTATAAGATAAATCTAAACAATTTAGCCTGGCTTACAAGGCCCTTCGGAGTCTGCTCTTTCCACCATCTCTCCCCTGGTACATAGGGTTCTTTCTTCCCTTATGTTTTCCTGGTAGTAGCATCTTCTCATCATGTAAGTCACATACAGATGTCACTTCCTCAAAATGCCCTTCCTGACTACTCAGCCTACAGTATCTGAATAGCCATCCCTAATCCACCACCCTATTGTGTTTTCTTCATAGTACATCTCACCATCAGAACTTACTTCTTTGTCTACTTGCTCTCTTGGGTTTCTCCTCCAGGATACGGCCTAATAGCAGGGACCTCAACTGTCCTGTTCACTCACTGTTTAGCTCAGTACCTAGAAAAAGTGATTGATTCATACTAGGTGCTGAGTAAGTAAATGAATATATGGCCCTGTCCTAGATTTCTAGCCTCATCCCATTCCATTCCTACATTCACTCCTTGAGCTTTGGAAGGGTCTTTAAATCTTCCTTGATAACTGAGACCCCTATTTCCTCTTTCTTCTTCTCCTGGTTATTCATCTCCTTGCTTCCACATTAATTCTCTTTTCTTCTAAATTCTCCAGCACTTCCGGATACTCAGCCCTGGTGCACACCTCTATCAAGAGTCCCCTCCTGGTACTACAGTGGCACCTGTGGCACCTGTCTGAGCTCCTAAAAAGCATCTACTTACCTCTTCATCCTTAGCACAACACAAGTTGCAAGCACACAACAATTACTTCCCTAATGTTTCTTGTTTTATGTGGTTTAGAGAAACATGAATTAGCAAACTGGCCATTTCTATGACAGCGATAGGAAGGGTTGAGTATACCTAATGCTACAGTGGAACAGCAACCCCTTCCTATGGGCCACACCAGAAAAATAACACCATATCAAATTCTGATAACTAAGAACAAAAGGAGGTGATGTGACCTGTTTCTCACCACCCACCCATTCCCAAGTGGGAGAGGGCATTTGATTCATGGGTGAGATGTGTAGCAGCATTGTCATTACCAACTTGAACAAGATCAGTCAGCGGTCCAGAGCAGTGCCTGCTAAAGCTTCTCACTCCACCAGGCCCAGAAACCCTGATCTCACAATAGTTGGTAGGTGTGTGGGGAGGTTGTTTCATCTTGTCAGTGAGTCTCTGGTCCAGCTAACAGGAGTGAGTTGCTCTACAGTTATGCCTTTATGCTGCTACTTGGGAGCCCCTAACATATTCATCCAAGTTTTAGTTGCTAAGCTCCTAGAAGTCTCTATAATTATTTTTGTCTAAAATATAGAACAGCAGAATGGGTAATTAGTTGCTTTTTTTTTAATTAGTTGCTTTTAATAAAGCCATTTTGGAAGATGCTGATGGTGCTGAAGATGGTGGCAGTTTTGATAATGAAGAAGAGGATACTATCCCGAAACACTAGGACCAGTGTGCTGGATGGCTTTAGTGTCAACTTGACACACCTGGGTTGAGGGAGCCTCAGTTGGGGAATTTCCTCTATTGGACTGGCCTGTGGCCATGTCTGAGGGTCATCTTCTTGATTAGTGATGTGCGAGGGCCCAGCCCACTGAGGGTGGTGCCACTCATGGGCAGGTGGGCCTGTGTTGCATAAGAAAGCAGGCTGAGCAGGGGCCAGGGGAGCAAACAAGTAAGCATTCTTCCATGGCCTGTGCTCCAGTTCCTGCTTCCAGGTTCCTGCCCTGAGTTCCTACCTTGGGCTCCCTGATGAACTGCGACCTGGGAGTTGTAAGCTGAATAAACCCTTTCCTCCCCAAGTTGGTAGTGGTCAGAGTGTTTTGTCCCAGCAATGGAGAAACAAACCAGGACAACCAGGAAATCCCTATCATGAATGGAGCCAGAACCAGCATCACTGATACATGGTTGATCAGGATGTAGCATTGCTGGTAGTTGAGCTGGACTCTTGGGTAGGGTTTCCTGTGACCACAGAGCCCTATTTTTTGGGACCTTGCCAAGTTTCAGTTTCCCCAGCTCTAAGTGGAGAAATCATAGGTTTGTTGGGAGACTCTCCTGAAGCAATCTCTCTAAAGCATCACAATAGATGCTTCATCGTAATACTAAGTGTACTGCATGCTTTATGGCAGGCAATATGCTAGGAACTTTACTTATATTAGCTCTTGAACCAGGCATGGTGGTAAATCCCTGAAATTCCAGCTCTTGGCAGGCTAAAGCAGAAGGGTTAAGGCTACCCTTGGCTACACAGTTGAGTTTGTGTTAACCTGGGCTATATGAGATCCTGTCTCAAAAAAAATAAAGATTCATAAATGGGACTCTAAAGAGAAACTAGCACCATCACCGCTGTTTTATGGGTAAAGAAACAAGGAAACTGGGCATGGTGGCTCATACCTAGAATCCTAGGACTTGTCAGACTGAGGAAGGAGGATCATCATGGGTTGGAGGCCAGCCTGAGCTACATAGTAAGTTCCAGAACAGCTTGGGCTACAGAATAAGACCCAGTCTCAGAGAGCATAAAAAAGAATGAGAGAGAGATTAAGTAATTTGCTCTGATCTCAGCAAAAAGACCCTAAGAAGTCTTGGGGAGAAGCTATCTCTTGGTAAGTACGTGGCTTAGCTATGACAGCCATAGGAATGCACTGCTCAGTTTCCCTTTGAGACAGTTGTGGGGCGCAGAGCTGCCTGACATTGGGTGTAGCCCAGTATTCACACCAAGATCACTCTTCCCCTGAGCCACTCCTAGCCAGTAACTATACACAGCAGGAAAGCTGTAGCTGGATGTCTCCTACCCAACACAGGACTCCTGTGGGAAACTGAGATCAAATATACATGCTATGTGATATATTAAATGTTAAACTGGGGCCAGTGAGATGACTTAGTATGAAAAAGCACTGACCACCAAGCCTGATGACCTAAGTTTGATCCCAAGTCACACACAGTTGAAGGAGAGAACTGACTCACGCAAGTTGTCCTCTCTCTCTTGCTCTGTCTCTTTTTCTCTCTGTCTCTGTCTCTGTTTCTCTCTCTCTCTGTCTCTCTCTCTCTCTCTCTCTCTCTCTCTCTCTC
>NW_008339573.1:609736-630725 GCF_000622305.1 Nannospalax galili
ATAAATGTAAAATAAAAACATTTAAGCTGGCATGGTGGCCCATGCCTTTGGTCCCAGCACTTAGGAGGCAGAGGCAAGGCCACCCTGGTTTACATAGCGAGTTTCAGGCTCTGGAATCTCAAAAAAGACAAAAAAAAAAAATTTAAATGCCTTTTCAATGGCATTCAATATAATCAAATAGTTGCACAACCATCACCACCATCCATTTCTAAAACTTCCTTTCTTCCCATGCCAAAACTCTGTACCCATTAGAAAACAGCTTCTCGATATTGCCTTCCATGTCCCATCCTCTAGCACCATCTTGTTTCCTGTCTATAACCTTGAATACTGTAGGTACTTCCTACAAGTGGAATCATACACTATCCTTTTGTAACTGGCTCATTTCACTTAATGCCTTCAGGATTCATTTGCACTGTGGCACATATCAGAATTACCTAATTTTGAGCCAAGTGTGTTGGTTTATGCCTATAATCCCAACACTCAGAAGATCACCATGAGTTCAAGGCCAGCCTGGTGTATACAGTAAGTTCTACATAGTGAGGCCCTGTCTAAAAAGAAATATAAAAAGACAGACAGACAGGAAGGGAGGGAAGCAAGGAGGGAGGGAAAGGAAGGAAATTCTTTCCTTTTAAAGGCTAAGGTACAAGTATTCCAAGCTTTCTCCCTCTGCCTCCCTGGCTGTCATGAGGTGAGCTGCTCTGCTCTGCCATGTCCTTTCCATCATGATAAACTAAAGTCTCTGAAGCCATGAGCCAGAATAAATAAGTCTTTCTTAAAAATAAATAAGGTAGGCTGGAGAGATGGCTCAGTGGTTAAGAGCACTGGTGCTCTTGCAGAGGACTTGAGTTTGATTCCCATCACCCACATGGTGGCTAACAACCATCTGAAACTCCAGTTTCAGGGGATCCAACACCCTTTCCTGGCCTCTGTGGGCATCACACAACACAGGTACACTTACATGCAGGCAAACACTCATACACATAAAATTTTAAATAAAATATTAAATAAGAGCAGAGTAATATTCCATTATATACACACATACATATATATATATATATCACATTTTGTTTATTTACTTGATGGTCTATCTTTGCCAAAGAACACTGTCAGCTCAGTTGAAACATTTTCAAGCTGCACTTGACACTACTTCACTCTCAAGTTCTTCTACAAATCTTCTTTGATCCTGCCTCCCCTTACAGCTGGTGAAACCTCTGTCACCATCGGAGGCTCTCACCTGCTCTGTGCCCTTCCTTCTTCACAGATGTGCTTCCAATCAGTTCCTTGATTATCTACTCTCACCTTGCTGGTGAGAATTAATTCAAGAATTCAGAATTAATTCAAGAGCCTCCTTTTTGTTGGTGGTTTTATTGTTTTGTTTTTTGGTTGTTTGTTTTTAGACAGGGTCTCCGTAGTCAAGGCTGTCCTCAAAGTGGCAGCCCTCCTGACTTAGCCTCTCAAATACTGGGATTCAGACTATACACCACCACACTCATATTCTCAGTATGTCAGAGGCAGATGGATATAGGGGGATCACAAGTTCCAGACTAGCCTAGGCTACAGAAAGAACTATCTCAAAAAAACAAAACGGTGGGTGTGATGATACACATCTATAAGGCTAACACTTTGGTGATAGAGGGAGTAGAACCAGGAGTTTAAGGTCATCCTTAGCTACATAGTGAGTTGGAGGCCAGCCTGGGCTAGATGACTACATGAGATTCTGTCTCAAGCAAACAAACAAAGGCAGCAAGTGCCTTTACCCACTGAACCATCTTACTGGCCAAAAGTCACCTGTCTTAGATAGCCTCAAATTCATAGTGAGTTCTAGGTGAGCAAGGACTACATAGTGAAACCTTGTCTCAAAAAATTAAAATATTTAAAATCCGGTTTTTGTTTCTTTGTTTGAAATAGGATTTCATGTAGCCCAGGCTGACTTTGAACTCCTGATCCTCCTGTCTCCACCTTCCAGTTCCTGGGATTACAGGTATGGACCACCACACCAACCTTAAATTCACCTCAGTGATGGACTGGTACCCAGAAGTATAGGATGAAATAAACCTTTTCTTCTCCAAGTTGCTTTTGGTCATGGTGTTTATCACAGCAACAGAAAGCGAACTAAGACAGTTGCAAAAAGTAAGCATTACTTCAAATATTTTATTTTGTTTTGTTTAGTTGTTTGAGACTGGGTCTCAATGCATAGCCCTGGCTGGCCTGGAACTTGCTGTATAGACCAGGCTGGCCTTGAACTCACAGAGATCTGCATGCCTCCACCTCTCAAGTGCTGGGATTAAAGATCTGTGACACCATGCCTGGCTCAAAGATTGTTTTGATTCTTTTCTTTTCTTTGGTAGTGCTGAAGATGGAACCCAGGGCCTCATGCATGCCAGGCAAGTGTTTTTATCTCTGAGCCATACCCCACCCTCAGCTCCAATTCCTCTTTTATAAAAATATTTCATTACATTTATTTGTGTGTATGTATGTGCACACACACACATGGCCATAGCCCACATGTGAAAGTCCGAGATAATTTGTGGGAGTCAATTCTCTCTTTCCACCAAGACGGTAATTGAACTCCGGTTAACAGGCATCTTAACCTAGTGAGCCAGCCCCTCTTTTTAAAATATATATATATATATTAATACATTTTCTTTTTTAAAATTTTTTATTATTTTTATTTTATGTATAAGTGTATTGCCTGCAGGTACATAAGTACACCTGTGTCATGCAATGCCTGTGGAAATCAGATCCCTTGGAAATGGAGTTATGGACAACTGTTAGTGGCCATATGGGTGCTGGGATTCAAACCCATACTGCAAGAGCAGACAGTATTCTTAACTGCTGAGCCACCTCTCCAGCCCACCTTTTTTTATTGGAAGGAGTTATCTTATTTTTTGAATCCTGTAATTCTCATAAAAGTTCTATTTTAGCATGTTTATATAAATAAAATTATTCAGTGAGATAATAAAAAGAAGGGCTCTAAGTATGCTGACTGTCACCACCATCTCATTGAATGTGAATATCCTTACAATATAACCTGTTGTCTTAAACTTTTTAAAAGAGGCAGACAACCACAGTGTGGTATTTTTAGGTATGTAGGTGAGGCAGGCACCTGCATATGCCACCACATCCCTTTGAACAGTAAAAACAGCTTCTTTCTTCCTCTGGCTAGAAGGGAATGAGGCTACAGTGACCTGGCAGCACTGTGTGTTTCTTGAGAATCTACAAGCCCCCAACTCTCGCCTCAAAATCCAAAACCTGGCAAAGCAGCTGACAGCAAGTGGTATAGGGAGTCAAGGCCCATCTCCCTGATTAGTGAGGCCTGGGCACCATGAAGGGCAGAACACTCCTGTCTCTGGTAGCTGGAGCCCTTCAGCTAGGCAACCACAACCGTGGAAGAGAAGTCACCTTCCTTAGAGACAGGCCTTGGTAGGGATATTCACTGGGTGGGTGAACATCCACTGGTCTTCAGAGACAATTTGGTAGCCAGGATAAAAATACAACACAGTCACATCATTTTCCAAAATTAAGGGTGATGCTCTAGCAAAATGTATGCAGATGTATACAGACACAGATGGGAACAAGTGTATTTAATTGTAAATGAGTCAGAACAGAGCAAATGAGATTTCCCTTATATTTGGGTTCCAAAAATCACAGATAAAATGTGCCTGAGGCGGAAACAAACCAAAAGAAAAAAAAAAAAAGAACAGAGGGTAGGTTATAGAAGCAGAAGCCACATGGGAGAGAACTTTTGACATGCAGAAGCCTAGATGGCTTTAATCTTCTCTGGGGTTATGAAAGTGTCCTGGCTCCCAGAGAACCTGATCCCAGTGGCCCTATGTGGCCACAGTGTTAATAGGATGGACATAGGCACACACAAGCAAGACTAAAGGTACCTCAACCTCATCTGTCCCATCACTGTCAGAGAAAATAGGGAAAGGAAGGAAAGGAGGGCTACACTAGGATTGTAACTGAGGACAGAGCCAAATATCAACTTTTATGTCCTCAGAAAAGCTGAGGAAGATAAAAGATGTGACTGGAGAACAGGTGAGACTCTTAGAAATGATGAAAGCATAGTTTGTATTTGGAGAGCTCCGTTTCTCCTCCACAACTTCAAGGCAGGCACCTCATAGAATGTGAGGCTCCTGGTATACATAGTTAATATGGAAGTCAGATATAGTGGTGCATGCCTGTAATCCTGACACTCAGGAGGCTGAGTCAGGAAGATTGCTATAAATTCAAGCCAGCCTAGACTACATAATGAGTTATCAGGTCAACTTGAACTACATAGCCAGACTCTGTCTCAAAATTTAAAAAAAAAAAAAAAATACGCTGAATGTATAATTCCAGAACTGGAGGGGTGAGGGCAGGAAGATCAGGATGTGAAGACAATATAATCATAAACTTAAGGTCATTCCCTGCTACAGTTTAAGGCCAAACTGGGCTAGAGGAGACCCTGTCTAAAAAAAAAAAAACAGTCTGGGGAACCAGATGACTCAGTTGGTAAAGTGCTTGCACCAAGTGTGATGGCCCAAGAAGTTAATCCCAGCACTCGGGAGGCAGAGGCAGGCAGATCTCTGTGAGTTTGAGGACAGCCTGGTCTACATAGTGAGTTCCAAGCCAGCTGGGACCACAGGGAGACCCTGTCACAGAAAAGAAAAAAGAAAAAAAAAATGTTTGCCTTACAAGTGAAAGTCAGCACCCCATCTCCATTGAACACAGTGAAGTTTGGGAAGGACAACTGACCTTGAATGAATGAAATATTCTAGAACAAGGGATGAAAAGGTCTGATGATCTGTTCAGATCAGGGTGGAACCAAATTGAAGCTGGAAAAACCATTTTGAATAAAATTATGGGTAGGACCAGGCTCCAGACATGGTTCCAGGGACAGAGTTCCAGCAAGATAGTTCCATCAGCACAATTCCTGGAGACAGACCGTTCCAAGAGATATCTAGGGGAGCAAGAGGCCTCTGAGTTCAGGACCACTCTTAAAAACTAAACTCTTAAGGCTTAATTGTTCAAGTGATTGGAAAGTCAGCATAGTAACACTGCACTTAAAAAGAAAAAAAACAAAAACCAGAGGCCAGGCGTGGTGGCTATTTTAAAAAGAATTGGCACAAAGGAAGGGGTTGGTTGGACAAACGGTGGCAGGGAGGGGCTCTGCCTCTAGATTCTGGGAATGCATCAGGGCCTTACAGGGAGTGTAGGGGAATTAAATGTTTAGAATTCCTATGCTGGGCATGGTGGGGCATACCTTTAATCCCAACTCTTGGAAGGTAAAGGCTGGCAGGTCTCTGTGAGATCAAGACTCACCTGCTCTACATAGTGAGTTCTGGATGGGACTAGGGAGATCCTGTCCAAAAAATAAATAAAAATAAAAAATAAAATTCCTTATTATGAACAAAAAGTTTTATACTATTTGAAAGAAAAGATTGATATTTAATGTTTTTTTTTTATGGAATCAAGAACATTTGCTGCACCTGGCCTGATCGCACACACCTTTAGTCCTTGTACTTGGAGACAAATATATAAAAAGTACATTTGCTGCTCTTGCAGAGGACCAAGGTTTGGTTCCCAACACCCACATGACTGCTAAGAATCTTCTGTAACTCCAGTTCTGGGGCATCTGATGCCCTCTTCTGGCCTCTGTTGGCATTTATGCATGTGGTACAAATACACACATACAGGCAAACACATACGCACATAAAAAAGAAGAGTGGGAAGAATATGTCATTTTGCAAGTCCCGGTCACTGTGTAAAGGGAGAAACTGCAAAGGCAATAAGCAGACAGCACAAGTATATACCGAACACCCTTCCTTGGGGTCAGGGGGAATGTAGAGAGGGGTGTGAAAGTGAGCCACATGCACTCTGCAGGCCTCCTACCCTATAAACTCATCCCCTGCAAGGGCAATAAATAGTCTGAGAGGCATAGCTGCCTATCTCCACTGAGTAACTGTAACTGACCCCTCAGAAGTTGATTTCATTGTAACTGAGGGACTGGTGGCCTTCTGGGATAGCAGCAAGCTGACATGCAAGTCAGGAAGCTTTGTTTATCTGGGCAGCCTCAGAGTTCAGCACAGGGTCTGGCACCTGTGAGTACTTAATAAGGAATGTATGAATGAAGAAACATAACAAACACTCTTTTCTACTTGAAAATAGTCTCAGTCTGTGGCTTGAGATTTTACTTCTCCCTTTCAGGACCGTTTCCTCTGTGTACTGCCCCAACTCATCAGAGCAGCAAATTCAGCCTTTTTCCAGTAGATTCCAGGAAGCATGAAACACAAAGGCTGCTCTTGGAGAAAGGGCAGAAGAGCTTTCATCCTGAGCCAAATCCACATACTTTGATCACATGTGCAAGCCTGGCTTTATCTCTCCAGAAAGCCCAGAGGACTAGATTGGCCTTTGCTGACATTTAAACCAAGGCCATCCCCCAACCCCAACCCCATATTTCAGCCTCTAAGAAATAAAGCAATCAAATCAGATACATTGTGCCTGATATTCTATAGGTTGGCATGGGGAGAGGTCTCAGTGTTCTAAGTGCCACACACCCTCCTCTTAGCCCTCCTCTTGGAGCCCACCCTGCCAGTTGCCAGTGAACACGGAAGTGAATTTGGAAAGCAAAGAAACACAGTTTCCAGCATCACCCTTCACAGCTATGTACAGCCCAGCTTCACCACTGAGTGGACACATCCCAACCTGTGGAAAGTAGCTCTTAAGCAGTTCACAAGGCAGCTTGGGGTCTGCTTTTCACAGGCCATATTTCAACTCTGACTGCCACTTCCTCCTCCTCCTCCTCCTCCTCCTCCTCTTCTTACTCTTTTTTGGTCTTTTTGAGTTTGGGTCTCCCTCCTCTTCCCCTTCTTCCCCCTCTTCCCCTTCTTCCTCCTTCTCCTCCTCCTCCTCCTCTTCTTCCTCTTCTTGTTTTTTTTGAGACACTTCCTCACTGTGTATCCCTGGCTAGCCTAGAACTTGCTACATAGACCAGTCTTACAGAGATCTGCCTGCTTCTGCCTCTCCAGTACTGGGATTAAAGGTGTGACCTACCAAACCCAGCTGCCAGCTCTGGCTTCTTGAATTTGCCTCCCCTGCCCTGCCCTGGCTATCTTGCTCTGGCTGTACTACATTTTCTGTTGTAGCCCTCCATCTTCATGTACTTTTTTTCTTCTTTCTGCTCCCCTTCTTTCTCTCCTATTCCATGTATTTGATACTTTACAGGTTGTGAAGCTCTTTAGAGTATACCAGGCCTAATGTGATGAGTCCAGTGTATTATGTCACAGACTGGGGACTGTTGATAAATCACAGTAGGCAATTAGAATGCAGATTTTATTAAGGAAGAGCTGGATGTGGTGCTGCTATACACCTGAGATACAAAGACAGCAGGGCAAAGGTTTGGATTACACAGTGATTTGAGAACAGCCTGAGAAACACAGCCAGATCCTGTCTCAAAACACTAATAATAATAACAATAATACATTCCAAAGCTAGATCATACTAAGGGAAAGCATTCTGTGGAAGCTTCAGCCCAACTCTGGGTTAGGAAAAGGTTGAGAAGCATTGAACACAGATGATCTCTTTGATCATCTACAAGCAAAGCCTAAAGACTGACTTCTGTGCTTATGTTTGCTGAGATGTCTGTCTCCATTTGACTTCCTTTGAAATGGGGATTCAAGCACAAATAGTTTATTTGGAAGGTGGTTCCAAAAACCACTGGTAGGGAAGTGAGGAAGTATGAAAAAAAAGAAGGGAAGAAAGTTGAATGTGCTGGCACACATGCTTGTAATCCATCACAGGAGGTAGAGACAGGAGGATCCAGAGTTTAAGGCTAGCATTGACTACAATGCTAGCAAGATCCAGGCCATGATACCCTGTCTCAAACAAACACACAAACAAAAAAGGAATTGCAGGAGGACACTATGGTGGTACACACCTGCAATCCTAACACTGAAGTCAGAGTTGGAGAATTCCAAGTTCAAGATCAACTTGAGCTACAAAGTAACACTGTCTCAAAAAACAAAAGAAAAGAAACTAACAGACAACCAGAGCCTAGACATGCTGGGGAACTCAAGAAGCCAGTACAAAACATGCCTCAGGGTTATCCCAGATGAAGGGGAAGGAGGCAATAAATACCACCACTTTTGTCATTGGCTGAAAGCTGCTTCCTGAGCTTAGCCATTAATTCTGGTACTTCCTTCTTTCCCAATGTTCACACCAAATATGTTCCTATGACCAGAGCAAAAGCCCTTAGCTGAGTCCCCAGGTTTGCAGTGGGCATTCTCTGGGGACTGTGGGGGGGTGAGGGTGTGGGTGAGGCTGGAAGGATTCTAACCAAGCAACATCTGCTACAACTCCAGTAGCCCTTCAGTCAATACCCTTTACTTTGAGCCAGTTTGAAGGAGTCTCTATTCTTCAAAACTAAACAGTCCCACTCTGATATCTCTCCTCATCCTCCAGAAGAGCCAAAGTAGAACAAAAAGCTTTCACCCGTCTTCCTTCTTTCTCCCTGTTGCCTTAAACATCCCTCTTTGCCACTTGAAAATGTCTTGGAAGCCAGGCATGATGGTGCATGCCTTTAATCCCAGTACTTGGGAAGCAAAAGCAGCCTGACCTCTGAGAGTTCAGGGCCAGCCTGATCTACATATCGAGTTGCAGGCTAGCAGGGACTAGAGGGAGACCCTGTCTTAAAAAGACAAAAAGAAAAAGAAAAATGTCTCGGCATTTCCGTACATTATTTTTCCTTTGACGTGGACTGCAAATTAGAGATTGTTTTCCTTCTAACACGAATGTGCGTGCGTGCACACACCCACACCCACACACACTCTGCCTTCTCAGAGACTTTGTTCTATCTCTGTTCTATTATCAGTTATAGCCCTTGAATGATGAGTAGTTGTTCCAGGCAGAGGAAACAGCAAGAGCCAGCACATAAAGAGGGGCTGTGGGTGCCCCACCCAACACCTTCCTGTCATCCCTGATACCCAAGCTCCAGAGTCTAAATTCAGCACCTTTTTGTTGTTGATGTTGCTTGTTTGGTTGAGACAGGACCTCATACCTCACAGTGGCCTGGAACTCTGTGTCCCCATCCTCCTCCCTCTGCCTGCACAGTACTGGAATCACAGGCTCAGGCAACCACACCTGGATCTAGTACTCAGTACCTTAATCCAATCTGCCATTTTTACTTATTTGCGTCTGTCTTCTCCATTTCTCAATACTCAGCCAACATTTATAGAGGACTTTACTATAAACCAGGACAAAATAGGAAAGGCACATTCCTATAGTCCCTGGTCTCATAATTTTTACAGCCTATGGGGATTAAAGTCTCTTTGAAGATTGCTCTTTTCCAAACCAGAAATGATGTACGATCCCAGAGTCACTGACTGTGCCAAACTTGGTGCCCCTTCCCATTTATTGTGACCAGTTGCCATCAGTCCCCAGCCCCTGATACACATATCCAGTGTAGTTCCATCCACATACTGCTAGAGTTGGTCTATTTGACTAAGAGAATAGAACACAATAATGCTGTGTCCTTTCTGAGATGAGGTTATAAACAGCACTGCAAGACTGGAGAGATGGTTCAGCACTTAAGAGTGAACATTGCTCACAATCAGGTCCCAGCAACCATGTTAGGCAACTTACAACCACTAGTAACTCCAGCTTGAAGGGATCAATGCTCTCTTTTGGCCTCCACAGGCACCTGTGTGCACATGGTATACATACATTCAGACACACACACACATAAAATAAAAATTAATTTTTTTTTGGTCTTTTTGAGATAGGGTCTCCCTGTAGCCCCAGCTGTCCTGGAACTCACTATGTAGAGCAGGCTGGCCTTGAACTCACAGAGATCCACCTGCCTCTGCCTTCCGAGTGCTGGGATTAAAGGCGTGTGCCACCACGCACAACTTAAAAATTAATAATTTAAAAAATATAAAAGACACTGAAGTTTCTATCATCATCATCATCATCATCATCATCATCATCAATATTTGCTCTGGTATTCACTTGCTATGCCATAAGCTCCTCTATGGAGAAACGGATAATTCCAACAAATCATTTTCATTTTAGTGATTCAGAGTTAATCCTGCAGTCCCAGACAGTACTACCTCACAACTACCTTGCTCTCCAATTTCTGACCCTTGGAACTCTGTGAAGTAACAAATCTCTCTTGTCTGTCTGTGTCTGCCTCTCTCTGTGTATCTCTGCCTGTCTCTGTCTCTCTCTTTCTCTTGCTATTATTTCAGGATGATCTAGTACTCACTATGTAATTATGTGACCCAGGGCACCTCAAAATCATGGCAATCCCCCACCTTTACTTCCTGAGTACTGGGATTCCAGGCATGAACCACTATGCCTAATAATGTTTATGTCTTAAATGATTACATTTGGGGGTAATTTGTCACATGATAATAGACAACCTTTCACCTGTAACTCTCTCCTCAATATCCTGGTTGTTCTGCTTGTCTCCTGGGGCTCCCATTGTCCACCTACTCACCAGCGTCTCCTGGTAGGCCCAACAAACAATGTTACAATGTGGTTCTGAAGCTGCTTTCAAAGCTCAGTGTTGGCTAAAACATTTTGTATTATTGTTTCCCTTGGCAGTTTTCCCCCTTAATTTATGATCCCTTATACAACTCAAAGGAAAAACAAAGCCATGATTTGTTTGCACTCAACCTTTCCCAGAGGCTTTGTGAGTGAGCTAATGTCAGAAGGGTTTTTCTCTGAGTCCCTTAAAGCTTCTACTCTCTCCATGAACAAAAGTTAGCTTGCCAAGAATAAATGGATCTTGGGCCTGCAAAGGTTAGAGTTGGGTTTTAAATTTGGAATTTCTTCTCTCTGAGTGGGCACAAAACTTGGCAGTTTCCTTACCCTCCTCTGATTCACTCTCTGTGCCTCACTAGATAGCTTTTTCCATCACAGCTATACACACTTCCCAGGGAGGTTTCCTTGGAGGTCGCAAAGGAGGTGCACACTTGAATACTGAATTATCCCAATGCTGTAGCATAGAGTTGCATATGCTTAGGGTAAATCACAGGACTAGACTATTGCTTGATCCAAGCTCTCCACCTTGGATTTTTTTCTTTTTAAATTTCTTTTGTTTTGTTTTGTTTTAAGGCTTTAATTGTGTGTGTGTGTGTATCTGTGTATGGGAATGTACACAGCAGAGCAGGTGCCTGAGGAGGGCAGAGACATCAGATCTCCTGAAGCTGGAGTTATAGCTGGTTGTGAGTTGCCCAATGTGGGTGCTGGGAAGCGAACTCTGGAAAAGCAGTATGTGCTCTAAGATATGTGTGCTTTTCTCTATGTACATTATACTTTGACATGAAGTTTAAAAAATCAATTTTGAAAGCAGCTAGCATTTCTTGATTGCTGGCTTCCAGCTAAGCCCTTGCATGACCTTATTTAGCGCATCACCTTATTTAATCTCCATAGTGACCTTATAGGGCATGTTAAATCATTCTCTCTAGTTTCAAGATCAGAGAGATTGACTCATTACCCCAAGACCACACAGCTAGGACATAGTTCAGACAGGTTTGGATCTGATCATCATCTCCATCTCCATCTCCTCCTTTTCCTCCTCCTCCTCCCACTGAAGTTTCTATCATCATCATCATCATCATCATCATCATCATCAATATTTGCTCTGGTATTCACTTGCTATGCCATAAGCTCCTCTATGGAGAAACGGATAATTCCAACAAATCATTTTCATTTTAGTGATTCAGAGTTAATCCTGACAACTTAAAAATTAATAATTTAAAAAATATAAAAGACACTGAAGTTTCTATCATCATCATCATCATCATCATCATCATCAATATTTGCTCTGGTATTCACTTGCTATGCCATAAGCTCCTCTATGGAGAAACGGATAATTCCAACAAATCATTTTCATTTTAGTGATTCAGAGTTAATCCTGCAGTCCCAGACAGTACTACCTCACAACTACCTTGCTCTCCAATTTCTGACCCTTGGAACTCTGTGAAGTAACAAATCTCTCTTGTCTGTCTGTGTCTGCCTCTCTCTGTGTATCTCTGCCTGTCTCTGTCTCTCTCTTTCTCTTGCTATTATTTCAGGATGATCTAGTACTCACTATGTAATTATGTGACCCAGGGCACCTCAAAATCATGGCAATCCCCCACCTTTACTTCCTGAGTACTGGGATTCCAGGCATGAACCACTATGCCTAATAATGTTTATGTCTTAAATGATTACATTTGGGGGTAATTTGTCACATGATAATAGACAACCTTTCACCTGTAACTCTCTCCTCAATATCCTGGTTGTTCTGCTTGTCTCCTGGGGCTCCCATTGTCCACCTACTCACCAGCGTCTCCTGGTAGGCCCAACAAACAATGTTACAATGTGGTTCTGAAGCTGCTTTCAAAGCTCAGTGTTGGCTAAAACATTTTGTATTATTGTTTCCCTTGGCAGTTTTCCCCCTTAATTTATGATCCCTTATACAACTCAAAGGAAAAACAAAGCCATGATTTGTTTGCACTCAACCTTTCCCAGAGGCTTTGTGAGTGAGCTAATGTCAGAAGGGTTTTTCTCTGAGTCCCTTAAAGCTTCTACTCTCTCCATGAACAAAAGTTAGCTTGCCAAGAATAAATGGATCTTGGGCCTGCAAAGGTTAGAGTTGGGTTTTAAATTTGGAATTTCTTCTCTCTGAGTGGGCACAAAACTTGGCAGTTTCCTTACCCTCCTCTGATTCACTCTCTGTGCCTCACTAGATAGCTTTTTCCATCACAGCTATACACACTTCCCAGGGAGGTTTCCTTGGAGGTCGCAAAGGAGGTGCACACTTGAATACTGAATTATCCCAATGCTGTAGCATAGAGTTGCATATGCTTAGGGTAAATCACAGGACTAGACTATTGCTTGATCCAAGCTCTCCACCTTGGATTTTTTTCTTTTTAAATTTCTTTTGTTTTGTTTTGTTTTAAGGCTTTAATTGTGTGTGTGTGTGTATCTGTGTATGGGAATGTACACAGCAGAGCAGGTGCCTGAGGAGGGCAGAGACATCAGATCTCCTGAAGCTGGAGTTATAGCTGGTTGTGAGTTGCCCAATGTGGGTGCTGGGAAGCGAACTCTGGAAAAGCAGTATGTGCTCTTTTTTTTTTTTTGGTTTATGAGACAGGGTCTCACTATCTGTGTAGCTCAGGCTGGCCTCAAACTCACAGTCCTACCTCAGCCTCCTTAGTGCCGGAATTACAGGTGTATGCTACCATCTCAGTTTAGGAATTCCTTTTCTGTTGTGATTTTCTATACTGTGAAGCAGGAAAATTTCCAAGGGACATTGAACTAGCTACTTACCTCAGGGCATGATCCTAAGATTTAGTATTAAGGACCATTTCTCGAGATTTCAACATATTTCAGAGAAGGAGACAAGACAGAAAAAAAAAAAAAAGTATATGGTAGCACATGTCTATAATCCCAGCACTTAGGAGGCTGAGGCAGGAAGACTATAAGTTTGCGGCCAGCCTGGGCTACCTAACAAGACTCTGTCTCAAAAAAACAAAAGGAAAGAAGGAAGGAAAAGGAAGAGGGACCAAGGAGGTGCTCAGGTAGTAAAGTGCTTGCCACACAAGCATGAGGACCTGAGTTTAGATCCCCAGCAACTACATAAACAGCCAGGCCCAAAAGCATGTAGCTATAACCCCAGAGCTAGGGAGGCATAGACAGGAGGATTCCTGGGGCTTGCTAGCCAGCCAGTTTAGCTGAATCAGTGAGCTTCAGAATCAGTGAGAGACCCTGTCTCAAAAAATAAGGTAGAGAGCAATTGAGGAAGAGAGCACACTTTGACTTCTGGCCTCTATGAGCACACACATGCCTGGGTATACCTGCACACACATATACACATAAACACACACACACATAACCCACACACACTAAAAAGGAAGAGTCACAATGAAACACATTACTTTATATGCTAACTAAAAATAATAATAATAAAATACCCATTTCATCCAAAAATGGACTATCTGAACTTAGGTTTGCTTGAACATCCAAACCCATCCTTTGCTTGGGCGTGGTGGCTTAGCAGTAGGAATGCTGAGGTAGGAAGATTGCTTCAAGTTCAAGACCAGCAAAGAAACAACAGAAATCCATAAGGCCCATGCTTTTCCCACCCAATCAGGGAAGGGGCCAAGAGACCAGCTGAACTAGAGCAGGGCATCATACTGTTAACCCTTCTTCCCAGCTGAGCCACATACCAAATCCTGTACCCACTTCTCATCACAGGGCCAGCCTGCAACTCATTCAACCCCTGGGGACATGGGCAAAGATGAGTCCAGCTTCCCTGACAAGTTATCTTACTGAGTATAGAAAGCTGGGGAAGGATGCCTGGGTCTAGTTACCTCACCTGCAGCAGCTCGGGCCCCCGGAGCCATACTGACCTATTCCTTAGGCAGATCCTGCCCTCCAGGAGACATTCTGAGCCAGGGCCTCTCTGAGGACCAATCAGAAGCTCTTTGAAATGGCCTAAAAAAAAAATATGGAGCCACTCATGGTGGGGAGGCGAGGCAGGTTTGACCCTTTGTTTCCTGTGGAAAAGGGATGAGAGGTCTGGTCTCTCCTCTTTCCTGTTTAGCGCTGAGGGTTCCATTTCATTAGCCTTTATACAGTCTCTGGAGGTTGTTAGATGCCAGGTGCTATAATAAGTGTGAAATTTAACTTCTTTTTCATCAAGATAGAAAAAGAAAAAGAAAAAAAAATCCAGCCTGCAGAGACTGAAGTGTTGGGAATCTGTTTGTAAAAGACAGGAACCCTATTGTCAACTTTAAATAAATTGCAACTGAAGCATGATCAGGCACCAAATTATCACAGCAAGTCCTCTCAGGAACTCTTGCTGTCCAGAAAGAGATGAGTAATAAGAAACTGGTCTAGGAAGAAAGCCAGAATAACGCCATAGCCTTGTTACTTCTCTGGCTGGGGGCTTCCAGTATCCAGTCACTATTTCCCCCCTGCATTATACTGTTCTCTCTATAGAAGCTCACCTTTCTGCTCTGCAGGCCCGTTTCAACACCTTCCACCACCCTGTATTTCTGCCCCACCTCCCTCCTTTTGCATTACTTCTGTTGAGTACTGCTGGCCAAGGTTTCTGACGGTACAACCCTGGCCATTAACCTTTAAAGAGCAAAATGCCAATAGTGTTGCATCATAAGGAGCATACTTTCTATTTACAGCTGCTTGTTCAGATCAGAAGATACTAGGTAAAGGAAATTTGTTTTAATAATGAGCAGGTGCTTAGAATTAATGTAGGGGAGAAAAAGTCCACAAAGAGATCTGAGCAAGCAGTGAAGAATCCAGGTCAAGCCAGAGGCAGGTCAGCAGCGGTCCACAGGTGTGTCCTGGGAACAGCTTCAGCCAATTCCAGAAAGAAGAAGATGAGATTTACTGAGTTCTCACCACGTGTCAGTTATTGTACAACCTTTTCGTTTGGGGGCAGGGTCTCATGTAGCCAGAGGCCAGAGGGGAAGTCAAGTGTCCTGCTAATCTGCAGCACTCCCTTGAGACAGGAAATCTCACTGAACCTGGGGCTAGGCCAGCAGCTAGCAAGCCCCAGCAATCCTCCTGCCTTCACCCCCACATCCCTCTGGTTACAAAGGTGTCTAACTATAAAAGCTGTTACCCAGCTTTTCATGTGAGTGAACTCAGGTCTTCATGTTTGTGCCCCAAGTGCTCTAACTCACTGAACCATCTCCTAGTGCTCCCCACCCCCTTTTTTGAAACAGTCTTGCTACACACACACACACACACACACACACACACACACACACACACAAAACAAACAAAAACATTTTTACTTGCACTAGCCAGAGCCTCATTTCCCCAAACCCTCCAGTCTACAGCAGTGGTGCATTCCCAGACAGTTGGAGCAAGGGCAGATTGACAAGGCAAATACGGGGTTTTCAGGGTCCTGGTGGTTGTACCAGCAGCACCTGCATCCCCCAGTAGCACCCTAAGAATGTATGGGCCTGTGCTAACCTGAGGCTCCCTGTAAGATATATTAGCATCACAAAAGTTAATAGACCAGAAAGGGGAAAATTAACATAAATTACCTTCAGCTACTTTCTTTGGCAGCTAGAGTTCCATGCAGTACCTGGGGAAGTTGTATCTTAATGGGCTAACATAACATCTTTGGAAAACAACTTCCCTATTACTTAAGGGGCTTTCTGGCAAGTGTTTGCCTGAAGAGGTAGAACGCTTTCCACAGGGACCCAGCAACTTCTCTTAGGAACCTTACAGGCACCTCTGACATATCCTGGGCTTCTCATGTGTCTTAGAGTCCTGGCAGGTAGAGAAGACTGATAGAAACTACTTCCAAGGCCTTTCTATGTGAAAGATACCTTTTTTACCTGTTCATGCAGGGCTTAGATGGACCACAGTGACCATGACTGGTTTTTAGAGTTTGAGAGTGGGAACCATGGGAAGATGTGAAGAGGTGCAAATTGGGTACATAAAACAAGGCAGCTCCTAGCATTGCCAGGAGACATGGGCAGAGGCTGAGAGATGCCTAGTGGCGGCAATACCAGGAGACCTAAAGGATTGCCCCAGGCACAGTTTCAAGTTGTAGCCTGAGTTAGGTGGGATGTGGCCCTTTCTGTTTTTCCTCAGTGAAAAATCCATCCTTGATTCAGAGGTGCTTTAGAGAATAAAGAAGTAGGGGCAGGAAGATCCATGGAAGGGGTGAGTTATACTGTAGGTCAAGAGGATCAGCAGGGGTGCATCACAAAGGTACTTCCTAGTATGTTGCAGACCCTCTTTTGATCCCCAGCTCTGCAAAAATGGTAAGAACAGTTATAGTCTGGTGTGGTGGTGCACACCTGTAGAGGCAAGAGGTTCAGGAACTCAAGGTAATCCTTGGCTGCATAACAAGTTTGAGGCCAGCCTGGGCTACATGAGACTCTCAAAAAACAAAACAAGCAGGTGGATATCTGTAAGTTTAAGGCCAGCCTGGTCTACATATCAAGTTCTAGAACAGCCAGGCCTATATGGTGACAACCTGTCTCAAAAAACAGAACAGAAGCCCAACGTGGTAGTTATTCAGGAGGTAGAGGCAGGTGGCTCTCTGTGAGAACGAGGCCAGCCTGGTCTATATAGTGAGTTCCAGGCCAGCTGTGGCTACAGGGAGACCCTATCTCAAAAAGACTGAAAAAAAAACCGAAAAAACCAGAACTAAAAAAGCAACAGGAAGACAGAAAAATATGAAATGTTCTTATAACAGCTACAGTTCTAAGTGCTTTTTAAAACATGTTTTATTTGGGCTGGAGAGATGGCTCAGCGGTTAAGAACACTGTTCTTGCAGAAGACCGGGGTTCGATTCCCAGCACCCACATGGCAGCTAACAACTATCTATAACTCCAGTTCCAGGGGATCCAATAGCCTCTTCTGTCCTTCTCGGGCATTGCATGACATGGGTGCACTTACCTACATGCAGGCTGTTAGGGTCCGTGACTCGATGGGTCCCCTCCAGGTAACAAATACACGGGATTGGAGATGTAAAAATCAAGCAGAGTCTTTACTTTCCAGCTAGCTGGGGTCGACCGGCTTCCCAAGACATGCAAGTCTGGTCAGAACGATCGACCCCCATTCAGTTTCAGGTACAGATTATATAGGCCCACATAGTCATTACACAAAAAGCATTCCTCAGCAGACACTTTGATCAAACATCTTCTAAAAGCTATAGTTTCGGTTAAACATCTTTTCCAGGAAGGGTAGATCTGGTGTAAGCCTGGTGCAACTTCCCTCTTTTTGTTCCTTATCGGTTATCTGGTATGTGCAAACAGGCCTACAGGACACATTGTAAATCAACTGAGTCTGGGGTCCAGGGTCCAGGAAGGAGGTTTACAGCACTTCAATTCTTAGCATTTCAACTAGGTTAATCATCCATGTGTGGTAGATACAATCAGGCAGAACAGGCAAGCTTAGCAAGTAAATCTAAATCAACATTTTAAACAGAGTTTTCTATCAAAATGCAGAGTTCTTACAGCATTCATCAAGGTATTTCAATTTTTTTTTTCTTTTTCTTTTTCTTTTTTTTTTCCCAACACAGGCAATACACGCATACACATAAAATAAAAATAAAATATATTTTTAAATGTTTTATTTATTAATTTTAGTTTATGTGTATGTGTGTATTGCCTGCATGTAGAGGGTGTCAGATCCCCTGGAACTAGAATTATGGATGGTTGTTAGCCACCATGTGGATGGTGGGACTCGAACCTGGAACCTCTTGCCACCATGTGGATGGTGGGACTCGAACCTGGAACCTCTGGAAGAACAGCAAGTGTTTTTAACCGCTGAGCCATCTCTCTAGCCCCAGGTTCTAAGTGCTTTATGTTCTTATATTATTAATTTGGGCCTGTGAAATGGCTTAGTGTGTAAAAACATTTGCTAAGCCCTACAATGTGAGTTTGATCCTTAGAACCCACATGGTGGAAGAGGAGAACCGACTCTCACAAGTTGTCCTCTTACCTCCACATAAATGTCATGTCACATGCATTCCCACATATACACACACAAATAAACAAATAAATGTAATATTACAAGTAATTCAATCCTTATAATCCTGTGAAAGAGGAAATTATTTACCCCTCCATCTTATACACAGTATAAATATACATTTTATATACTGAGACACTGGCAAATTAAATGAGTTGTGTGTCACAACATAAGTACCAGTGACCTGTAATTCCATAGCAATGCTCTTCAACATTCCATACAACTGCCCCTTAAGACCCTCAAAGATACATGGTTCAGGACCTAGATCTCACATTGTATACTGTGATGAGGTCAGCTAGCGTCCTCACTAAATACAGACTACAGAATGACCCTAGGAAGCCAGAAGATTTGCTAATAGTTAGGTTTTCTTTGTTTGTTTGTTTGTTTGTTTGTTTGTTTGTTTGTTTTGGTGCTGTCCATCAAACCCAGGGCCTCTGGCATCCTAAGTGCATTCCTCACTACTAAGCTACTTCTTTTAGCTAAGGGCCACATTTCTTTTTTTTTTTTTTTTTTTTTTTCCGTCTTTTTTGAGATAGGGTTTCCTTGTAGCCCCAGCTGTCCTGGAACTCACTATGTAGACCAGGCTGGCCTTGAACTCACAAAGATCTGCCTGCCTCTGCCTCCCAAGTGCTGGGATTAAAGGCATGCTCCACCATACCCAGCAGGGCCACATTTCTTTTCATTTGTTTGGTTTCCTTTTTTTTTTTTTTGTGGCAGAATCTTGCTGTGTAGCTCAGACTTGCCTAAAACTCTTAATCCTCTTGTTTTAGCTTCCCTATAGTCCTGGCATTATAGGCATGTCCCCAAGTCTGGTCTAGGGGAAGGGAGAGGCAGATGATGCCCAAGTTCTTATCTGTAGTAAGAGTTTGTGAGACAAGAATTCTACCTGAAAGTTATCTTATTGCTCTGGAGTCTCAGTTCAAACTTTTCCCAGTTCTAGTCCTCTTTCTTCGGGCTCCTTCCTCCCTCCCTCTTTCCCTCCCTCTCTCCCTCCCTTTCTTCCTTTCTTCCTTTTTTCCTTCCTTTTTCCCAAATTCCTTTATAAAATCAACAGAAGCCAGGCATGGTGGCACATACCTTTGATCCCTGCATTTGGGAGGCAGAAGCAGGTGGATCTCTGTGAGATCATGACCAGCCTGGTCTACATAGTTCCAGGCCAGCTGGGGCTACAGGGAGACCGTGTCTCAAAAAACCAAATAATAATAATAATAATACTTAATAAAATCAACAGAACACAGAAGAGCATCTTGTGGTGGAAGGAGGTAGAAGCAGGATAGTCAATGTCTAGATTGGACAGTCAGTAGAAAAAGCTCTGGTTCCAGAAAATGGTCTGGTCTACAAACTAAGTCTGAAGGGAAATTTGGAATTCTCGTCCCAAATTATCTTTGATTTTTGATTGAGATATAATTCACACAGCATAATATCCCCTGTTCTGCTCTAGGCAAACAAATTTGGAGTCACCTGTGTCTCCAGCTCCAATTTTTAGGGAGTCAGTTTATTCTACAGCCCCAGTTCTCCAGTTCTCCAATGGAGCTAAGAAAAGTTGTTGATTTTCAACTTGGACAACTTTTTTCCTTTTTTTTCTTTCTTTCTCCCCCCCACCCCCATTTTTGAGACAGGGTCTTGCTCTGCATCCTAGGCTGACCTTGAACTCAGAATCCTCCTGTCTCAGTCTCCTAAGTGCTAGGATTCCAGCAAGCATGTGCTGCCCCACAGTTTTTAACCTTTTTCTTACAAATAAACTGGTGCTTTGATTACAATTGCATTGAAACTTGCAGAATATTGACATTTTAACAATATTATCTCTCATGAACAAAGTATCTTTCAATTTATTTAAGTTTTCATTAATTTCAACTTTATAAAGATATTTTTCAGTGTACCTTTGGGTTTCTTCTGTTCTACTGTGTGACTCAGCTGCTATAGAGCTGAAGGGTTAAGGTGTGAGAGGGAGTGAGAGGTCATCACTGATTTTCAGCCAAGGGTAAGACCAAGGTTCCTCTATGATGACCCACACTGGTGCCAGGCAGGTGAGAGAGGGACATTGTGCTGCAGTGCTAGGTGCAGCTGCTGGTCAGCGTGCATTTGGCTCTGTCCTCTCTGGCCTTTTACTGACTCTCAGCTCTTGAATGGTGAGATGGGGAATCTCTCAGACTCATTATTCTAGGAAAGCATCTTCTTTTGGGCCAGCAGCAGCCCCAGATCCTACATGTCTTTGGAGTTTCTCTTTGACAGGAAGGACAAGGTATCTTCTCCAGGAATGTCACTGGCAGAGAAGACTAGAGCCATGCACATTCTAGTCTCAAGCTTTTTGCTAATCATATCAACGTCTTTTGCAAGGAGTCTTTTGGCCTAACTGGAGTTTGATAATTACAAATTATTCCTAGCAGAAATGCTGACTGTAAGAGAGCAGGTTAGAGCAAATTTGATTCATATTAAAGCCATGGTCAGATCGTCATGAACCTTCAGAGTATTTTTTCCTCAGCCCCCCCCCCCCCCC
>NW_008339573.1:630769-635914 GCF_000622305.1 Nannospalax galili
GGTTGAGCTGGAGACTTGCCTAATACAAATAACTGCATTAAAATAAAATCATGTGAAAGCTCAGGGGAACACACTTGAGTAATGGAGAAGATAATAAACTTGTACAACCACCCCGGCTCTCTCCTCTAACTCCCTTAAGGCAAGAGAAGGTTCACAACTGATTTGGGATCACTTCTAACAGTAAACAGAAGGGAAACTAGAGCTTAAGTAGTTTAAAGAAAAAAATGTAATAATGTAGCAGATTGTTATCCTCCACTGACCCTCACTGGGTCCCTGAATCTCTGAAGTCTTTTCCACTAAGTTATGGGAGGAGTGGTGGGTATTTAACAGAACAGACAAAGCCATGAGCAACAAACCAACACAGACATGGCTTTGTTTATTCATTCTTTCACTTATCAAACATTTGAAGCTGACTCAGCGCTAGGCATTGTGTTGCCTGTAGGAGATGGAGAAATGGGGGAGATGACCATTTCTGAACCCTAGTCATTCTTAGTGTAAGGAGAAGGCAGATGTATAACCAACAAGCCACATCATATGCAAACTTATTGCTTCCAATAATCTGCCACTTGAAACTTTTCCTAGCTTGGGTTGAGTTGGGGCAGAGGATAAGGGATGGTCATCTCTTCTCAGCCTCTAGGAGCTAGAAATCAGAACTGCTAATTCATCATTTTCAAAGACAAGAAGGGGCTGGGGAGAAGAGTCAGTTGGTAAAGTGCTTGTTTTGCAAGCGTGACCCTCTGATTTTGAACCCCCACCATCCACCTAAAAAGCCAGGCATGGTAGCACCTTTTTGTTTGCTTGTTTTATTTATTTGTATTTTGTGTGTATGAGTGTTTTACCTGCACATATGTAAGTATACCACATGTGTGCAAAAGAACAGCAAGTGTTCTTAATCATGGAGACATTTCTCTAGTCCATGGTGGCACCTTTGTACTCCCTGCACTGGGGAGGTAGAGATAGTTGGGTCCCTGAGACTCACTGCTAGCCCAGCCTAGCCTACCTGGCAAGCTCCAAGCCAATAACAGATCCTGTCTCAAACAAACAAAAAAGTAGGACATCAACTGAATAAATACCCAAAGTCATCTACTAGCCTCCTTATGCAAGTGTGATAGGAAGTAAAGGCCTGGAAGAGTTGTTGAAATTCTTGCATTGTAATGGTTGTTAAGAACTTTGAATGGTTGCTAAGAAGTCTGGACCCTGAAAGACTCCAGGATAAAATGAAAAACTTAGAATGGGGAGGTAAATAGGAATCTTCTGCAGCCCCCTGTGGTTACCCCAACAGAAGTATTTGTTTTCCAAGCCTGCCTCATACCTATATCCTTTATGACCATGTGTTACCTGTAAACCACTTACTTAATTACCACTGTGTATTATTTGCCCTTTGCTTGCATTCCTCACCTGAGTATAAAGGCCCCCAAAAACTTGAGCAATGGGTCAGTCCCACTAGCAGAAGAGTAAACTCCCACTCCTCACCTGCCTTTGGCTGTTGGTCTCTGATTTCCCATAAAACATGTGCACACGAGGACACCTGCGCGCGCGCGCGCGCGCGCACACACTGAAGATAAACCCTGAGGGAGATACACACACATACACATACATATGCAAAAAAAAAAAGCAAGAAACTAAAGAGCCCCCACTGGAGTACCATGGCATACGCCCATATATGCACATCATATCACACACAATAATAATGTTTCTTAATATTTATTTTTATTTTATCTGTGTATGTGTATGTGCATGCCCCCAAATGTCAGAAGAGAGCTTTGGATTTGTAAGGCACCCCACATGGGTGCTGGGAACCAACTCTGGACCTCTGAAAGCAGCAAGCCTCTTAACTGCTGAACCATCTCTTCAACCCCAATAACAATGCATTTTTTAAAAATTTTAAGCTGGGCATGGTGGTGCACACCTTTAATACCAGCACTTGGGAGGCAGAGGCAGGCGGATCTCTGTGAGTTCAAGGCCAGCCTGGGTCTACATAGTGCCAGGAAAGCTGGGGCTACAGAGAGACCCTGTCTCAAAAAGACAGAAAAAAAAAATTTTTTTTTAAAGAAACAAAATAAATCGGAAGAAAGGAGAGAGGACAACTGTCCTTTCCTATAGGTGTGCTTTTCAGATGATCTAGTAGCTTTGGGAATAGTTGACTTCTTTGGTTTCTACTCTTTGGAGATAAGGTCTGGTTGGAGAGGTGAGGAAGATAATCGAGATAATGAAGAAAACTGTAAGAGTGTAAGAACCTTAAAGGTGAAGCCAGATGGAAGCTCCCCCTGCTAATATGGTGCTTCCCTCTGCTTGCCTGCCCAAGAGATGGCTAGAGGAAGCCAGATGACCAGGAAGGGCCTGAGGCCAGTGCAGAAGCAACCGAAAAGAGGGGTCTCATCTTACCAGCAACAACAGCATGTCATGAGGGGAAATCAGCTGGGAGCAGCTAGAGCTGCTTTACCTTACTATCATCACAACTCTGCAGCGTTTTATGGTTGGGTACCATGGCCAGATTTTTGGCTCCTCCAGTGCCTGGTTTTGGTGAGATTCATTTCTCAAATCTTCTCTCACTGTGAAATGGATTGCTGCATTTCCAGGGCTTAATTGTCCACACCAGCTAAAAGCTCTGTCAGTAATGAAAATACATCCCCTCTTTTTTATCAGGAAAAAAGGATAATAACTCAGCTAGCTCTAGCTTACATTTTATTGAATATCAGCCTGGCTTGTTTCCAAGGACATCTAACATGAAGCCTGGAAGGCTGTTGGGAGGCTGGGGTTTGCTGAAGAAAGGTCTGGCGATCCAAGGGCCAAAGAGTACCATGGCTGCCCTCCCCACAAAAAAGTATACAGCTTTCTGAAATGTCAGGCATCTCTTCCCAAGGAGCGGAGGATGTGTTTGAAATTCTGGGCTGGAAGTACAGCTAAGAGACAGAGCATATGCTTAGCATGGGCCAAGCCCTAGGTTCACACCAGTAGAGGAATTAAAAATAGAGAGCTGCGCATGGTGACACATGCCTGAAATCTCATACTTGAGAAGTTTAAAGCCACCCTTGACTCCATAGTTCAAAGCCAGACTGGGTTACATGAGACCTGTCTCAAAACAAAACAAAAGATGTGTGTGTGTGTAGTTGTGTGTCTATGTCTGTGTGTATTCCTTTGTTTCTCATGGAAGATGAACAATAGCAACAATAACAACTATGGCCTATTTCATAGTTTTCTAAGGACATTCGGATGTCCTCTCATTTGATGCTTACAACCCCCCTGAATGAACAAAATCAATCTCTCTCTCTCTCTCTCTCTCTCTCTCTCTCAAAAACAAACCAATCAGGGTCTCACATAGCCCAGGCTGGTCTTAAACTCACTATGTAGCTGAGGATGACTTTGAACTCCTGATACTCCTGCCTCTACCTCCCAAATGCAGGGATCCCAAGTGTATACCACCACACCTGACTTATTGTATCATTTTTAGATAATGAAGCTGAAACCTAAGGAAGGAAAAGCAATTTAACCAGCGTCATCAGCTGGTGCTTAAGTCAGTATCTGATGCTGACTGAGCGGTTTTCCCATAACTCCCCACCCAGAGGTGGGATGAATTCTTAAAGGTGGGAGTGCTGGAGGGAGTTTGTGGTGCAAATAAGGTGAGGTTTCTAGGTGATTTGAGCAGTTCCAAAAGACTGCATTAAAAAAACCTAAATAATTCCTACATTTTCTCTATTCCATCTCTGTGACCTCCTCTTCTGCCAATGCTGCAGCCACACTGACCTCCCACAGCCAAACTTGATCATGTTCTTAGTGTCTGCCCTTTCTCCTTTGCTCACAAAAGCCTAGTTCTTGTTCTCATAGTCATGGTTTTTTGTTTGTTTTTTGTTTTTTTTAATCAGAACTAGGAAGGGGGTGGTTCTCCAGTGGAGTTCTGTAGAAGTTGGGCCTTTCTGCTACTTAACTCCAAACTAGTTCTAATAACTGCATCTCTCTGCCAATGACCAGCTTAGGAATGACATACTGTAGTATTTTCTTTCTTCTCTCTCTCTCTCTCTCTCTCTCTCTCTCTCTCTCTGTCTCTCTCTCTCTCTCTCAATTATTGTGTGTGTATGTATATATATGATGTATGTGTGGGAGTGCAGATTCAAGAGTGCCGTGGCATTTATGTGGAGGTCAGAGGACAATTTTCAGGAGTCAATTCTTTCCTTCCACCATGGGTTCCAGGGGTCAAACTCAGGTTTTCAGGCTTGGTAGCAAGCACTTTTTTTTTTTAATTTTTAAAAATGTAATAACCACATGATTAGAAGAAGCATTTCATTACAGCTTTAAAAAACATATTCAATAACACATTCCAGAGCAAGGATACATCTCTTTCAAAGGTGGCTATAAATTTTTAGGTTCACAGTTGAATTAATACAGTCATACAATGTTGAACTCAGTATAAACCCTGTAAGACGTAAAATTGAATGATTTTTTACCCTTTAAAGAAGGGATCCATTTCATTTTAAGATATGTTGTTTTCTACAGTTTTAATGCTACTAACACTTACATGTTTGCACATGTGTCTTTAATCTCTATGTATCTGATTATTACCAGTCACAGTCTGTTACACTCAGATCCTTAGTACCTGAGTATGGATATAAAGTCATCAGGTAGATTTCACTGGCAATGTTTATCACCTCTACTATTTAACATGAAGTAAATTTTTTTTAATTTTTAATAACTACATGATTAGAAGAAGCATTTCATTACAGCTTTAACATATTCAGTAACACACTCCAGAGCAAGAGTACATGTCTTTCACAACTGGCTGTAAGGTTCTAGGTTCACAGTTGAATTAATACAGTTATACAAAATTGAACTCAGTATAAGCCCTGTAACACATAAAATTGAATGAGTCTTTAGCCTTTAAAAAAGATCTCCTTTTCATTTTAGAATATATTGTTCCTTGCAGAAAGACATTGTTTTTGCTACTAACACTGAGATGCTGGGGCATGCATCTCTAATCTGTATGTATCTGATTATTACTAGTCATACTCGATTGCACTTGGATCCTTGGCGCTTGTGTATGTCTATAAAGTCATCGGGTAGATATCAATGGCAATGTTTACCACCTCTACTAATTAGCATGATGTAAATTTCCATGCTTCCTCCTCAAATATAATACATTTTTTAAAATTT
>NW_008339573.1:636699-645495 GCF_000622305.1 Nannospalax galili
AAGGAGCAAAAACTGTCCTTTATGTCCCTCTGGCAAAATTAATATATGCCTCAAAGTATATCTATTAAACAGCCAAGAAGTTTAGTTCCACCAGTCTGGTACTTTTAATTACTGTGTGCCATTTAGCTAAATCTTGGGCAAAGACCAATTGTTCTCAGATAAACCTTACCTAGATATGTATTTCTTGATCTGCTGTGTATAATTTGTCAGTAGGTTGTTGGAGTAATATGGTTCCCTCTGGTTTTAAAAACTAGCTAGGCATTATTTATCTCTCTCATTGTCCCACCCCTCCATCATGGTTTCCCCAATTAAGGTGGCCCCATTTTCCCCCTTTCTCCCTTAATAATACCCTTCTCCTATGGCCCTACCTCTCTTGAGCTCCTTCCTTCCCTTTATCCCCTAGGTTCCTTGTATACCCTTCCCTCCCCGCTCCCTTAAACTAACCCAATTTTTATCCGTATCTCCCTTATTAAGGCCTGTTTCCTACTGTTCTTCTCTTTCAGGTTCTTTCTTTTCCTTTACCTCCCTGGTTCCTTTCCATTATCCTGGTTCCTGTAGTTATGTCTGGATAAATACTTACCAGGGTTTGGTTCTAGGATGGTGGCAAGCACTTTTACCCCATTGAGCCATCTTGCCCACCCCAGAATTTTTCTTATACTATGAGATATGATGAGAAACCTGTGCACCATCATGGAAAGGATTGCCTTGTTCTGAGAAGAGGGTTTGCATTACTCCTGTCTGCTTTTGGACAGCACATAAAGTTGTGGATCAGAGCTTTGGCAGCCGTCTTGGTATCTGGAAGGAAGTCAGCCCAAGAGGATGGCTCTGCAGAAAGGATAAAATCTGGCCTGTATTTCTTTGTGTTGTAAGTGTGTATGTGCACTCACAGGTGGAAGCCAGAGGTCAGTGTTGAGTGTGTTTCTAGATCACGCTCCACCTTTATTATTATTTTATTGTCTTTTTGAGACAGGGTCTCCCTGTAGCCCCAGCTGTCCTGGAACTCACTAGGTAGACCAGGCTGGCCTTGAACTCACAGAGATCTGCCTGCCTCTGCCTACCGAGTGCTGGGATTAAAGGCGTGTGCCACCATGCCCAGCTGGTAGTGTACATCTTTGATCCCAGCACTTAGGGACCCTGTCTCAAAAAGACCAAAAAAAGAAAAAGAAAAAGAAAAGGAAAAAGATGTACTCTACCGAGGCTTCTTTCTCTGAGTAACAAGATTCCTTCTTGTTTGTGCCATTTTGAAGCGGGACTTCTCTTTCTTTCCATTGAAAATACTCTCAGTGATACACTCCTCTCTGTTCCCCAAGTCCTCCAAGCTTGTTATCATTCAAGGAATCTTCACTTGCTGTTTTCAGTGTTTAGAACATATTTCCACATGTCATAGGACTGTATCTTTGTCGTTTAGGCATTAGCCCAAATGTCATATTTTCTACATATTAATCAATCCAAATTAGTCTTCACCTTGTCATGGTGGCTCATGCCTATAATCTCAGCACTTGGAGGCTGAGGCAAGAGGATTGCCACAAGTTCAAGGTCAGCCTAAGCTACAGAGTAAGACTTTGTATCAAGGGGAAAAAGAAGCAGTCTTCAGGTAACTGTGTTTTCTTTGCAATTTTTATGTAATAGCAGAACTCATCTTTTTATGTGTATTATGAGTTTTCCTCACAAGAGGGCCAGCTATATGTGAGAGCTGTGCTTAGCTAGCTCACACTATTCTCAGCACCTGGTTCGTGCATAGTAGGTACTCAATAAACGGTTTGCCAGGGAATCCCAACATTGTCACCATTCTCCTCCCCAGTCTCCTTCTCCCTGGCTGGCCTTTCATCTGTTCCTCTTACAAAAAAATTCTAAATCTCAGGACCAGAAAGAAATATAGAAGACAGTAGAGAAGGAAAACATCCTAAAGCAAAATTATTTTAGGCTTAAATGTAAAAAGAGAGCAGGCTGATTGCATAACATATGTAGATCTATGCAAATTATCAAGCAAGTTAAATAGAGAAGTTTGAAGTGGTGGGAAGTCCAGAGCTCCTTGGGTGTGTTTTTCTCCTCACTGGGAAATGGCATCAACTGCTCAGGCTCAGAAAGTAGGGATGCTGACGTTCCATGAGAGAAAAATCAGTGAGAGTTACACAAGTAAAAAATAATTTAATTTAGTGTTGTGTTTTTCTGAGACAGAAATAAAAGGATTTCACTCACTCACTTTAAATAGTAGGAAGAGGAGGCATAAAATTCTATTCATAGTCAAGCTTACAGAAGAAAAAGCAAACCAAAAAGAAGAGAAAGGACCAGAAAATGAGACACAACCTCCAAGGTTGTGAACCTTATCACGGGCTGGGGATGTAGCTCAGTGGGTAGAGTGTTTGCCTAGCATGCACAAAGCTCATTTTCGATCCCCACACAAAATAAACTTAGTGTGGTGGCACACTCCTGTAAATCCAACACATGAGAGGAAAGAGAGTCAGAAGTTCAAGGTCATCCTCCTTTCTTGGCTACACAGCAATTTTGAAGTCAGCCTGGGATATGTGAGAGCCCATCTCAAAAAAACAAAATAAAAAAACCGAAAACCTTGTCTACATAATAATAATAATCATTTATAGTCACAGAAAAATAAAACCACACACACTGAGATTAGAAATAAAAAGGAATATATCCATTTTCAGAGTTTATTTGTCTGTTCTGCATTTATTATTTTTTGGAGACAGGGTCTCATGCAACCCAGACTAGCTTTGAACTTGTTATGTACCTGAGGATGGCCTTGAACTCCTGATCCTCCTCCTTCTGCCTCCTGAGTGCTGGGATTAAAGGCACATGCTACCACAACCAGCCCTATCTTTTTGACAAAGTCTCTGCTTTGGAACTTACAATGACACTCCTGCCTCAGTCTCCTGAGTGCTAGGATTATTCTTTCTCTCTCTAGCTCTCTTTCTCTCTATGTGTGAGCAAGTGTGCATGTCCATGTGTATACACCTGGAGGAAAAGCAAGAGGTTGATGTCTTTTTCGATCACTCTCTACCATAATTTTTTTGTTTGTTGGTTTTGTTTTAGAAACACGGTCTCATTGTGTAGCCCTGGGTGACTTGAAACTTGTAGACCAGGCTGGCCTCAAACTCACAGAGGGCTACCTGCTTCTACCTCCCAAGTGCTGGGATTAAAGGCATATGCTACTATGCTCAACCTCCACTTCAATTTTTTTTTGTTTTTTTGGTTTTTTTTATATATGGTTTCCCTGTAGCTTGAACTGGTCTAGAACTCACTATGTAAACTGGGATGGCCTTGATCTCATAGAGATCTGTCTGCCTCTGACTCCCAAGTGCTGGGATTAAAGGCATATGCTACTATGCTCAACCTCCCCTTCAATTTTTTTTTTTTTTTTTGGTCTTTTTGATATATGGTTTCCCTGTAGCTTGAACTGGTCTAGAACTCACTATGTAAACTGGGATGGCCTTGATCTCATAGAGATCTGTCTGCCTCTGACTCCCAAGTGCTGGGATTACAGGCATGTGCCACCACACTTAGCCTCTACCTCAATTTTTGAGACAAGATTTCTCACTGAACCTAGAGTTTGATATTTCAGCTAGTCTGACTGGCTAGCAAACCCTAGGGATCCTCCTGTTTCTACCTCCCACCACTGGGGTTACAGACCCATACTTCCATGCTTGGGGTTTTATGTGGGTGCTGGGAATTTACCCACTGGTCCTTATCCACATGCTGAGGATCACCTGCGAGCAGGCTCTCCTCATGAGATGTGCATCCTATAGGTTCTCTAATTTCCTGGGTAGAAAGACACATTCTTTACCTATCTGCCTTTAAAAGTAATTATCCATCAGTTTGAGGGGAGAAAATCTACTTTTTGAGTACTGTGTTGTCAGCCAGTCATGAGCTACTATAAGGATGGAGCCCCGCCATGATCTCCCAGGGCCAAGAGCCAAGGAAGCTGCTTTTGGTGAAGATCTCAGAGGGTTACTCATCTTACAAGCTGGATTTTCTAGGGTATTATTGATTTCAAACTTTTATTTATTCACTCATTTATTTTGTACGCTTCTGGGGATGTTTGTGAGGGTGGTTCCAGAGAGGCTAAATGAGGAAGGAAGACCCACCCTGAATATGTGGGTGGGTCATTATCCTATGGTATCTTAGGCTGAATAAATGGATAAAAAGGAGAAAGTCAGCTGAGCATTCATCAGTCGCTGCTTCCCGAATGCAGATGCAATGCAACCAGCCAGTCTCATGTTCCTGTCCCCATGCTTTCCCTTGCCATGATGGACTGTGTTCCCTGAAACCATGAGCCAAAATATACCTTTCCTTCCTTTTGTCATGTATTTGGTCACAGCAAGAGAAAAGTAACTAATATACCTTCCTTCTTTCTTTTCCCCACACAGCACCCTATTAAAAGAGAAATCAGAACTTGTCTGTTCTTTGCTACAAACTGTGCACTGTAGCCAGGGGTCATAATGTACAACTTTAATCCCAGCACTCAGGAGGCAGAGGAAGGTGGATCTCTATGAGTTTGAGATCAGCTTGGTCTACACAGTGAGTTCTAGGCCAGTCAGGGCTACATAGTGAGACCCTGTCTCAAAAACAAAACAAAACAACAACAAAAAACCCTGTACTAGCTTCTTACTCAGAGAAAGAACAGTCTTCTGCCCTCCTGTCTCTTTCCTCTCCCTTGCACTCATCTCTCCCTCAAGCTCATTCAGCTCTAGCCACATACCCTCATAGTCCCACTCTGGCCTTCAGTCTCAGCATCCCTCTGCCCAGAGCACTGGCCCCACACTCCCACATCATCACAGCTCACTCCCTTACCTTTTCAGTTCTTATTTGTCACCTCCTCATCAAGGCCTTCCCCAGCTACCATATTTAAAGTCACAGACTCCTCAGCCCTCTACTTTCTCTTTCCTGGCGTTGTTGTCCCCCATTGCTCTTATTGCTCTCTAACTTACTGCATATGCTACTCATTTGTCTTGTTTATTGTCTGTCTCTCCCCCATAAAGTCACAGCTCTGGGGGAGCAGGGAGTGTTCCTGTTTTGTTCATTGCTGTACTCTTAGTCTCTTGAAGAATGATTGACACATTAAACACTTGAAAGTATTTGTTGATAGTTCTTTAGTTTGAATTAACTTAGTCTTATGGAAAATGTGACATCATTAATTTCTGTTATTTTATCAACACCCAGAAGATTGTCAAAGGCTCACATTCATGCTTGAGAATCCCTAGCCCCAAGCCTATGGAGACAAATCCTGGCTCTGAACCCCTCAAATAGTTCCCCATAGGGTTGGGTCCTGTTTGACACTCAACTCGTATCCTCTAGGTGCCTGAATAGCAAATGTCAGAGCCTCCTTTTAAACGCTGGCAGATTTACTTTGCAGACGGTGAGGATGCATTTTAATTTGTTGATGTGAAATCTTAATTGAACTAAACTGCTAGAGGTAGTCTCTGTTCTCTGTCATAGTCTTAATTTAGTTGGCAAAACAAGATATTATCAGAGGAAAATCACAGGCAAAGATGCTGTGCCCAGAGGGTTTGGGGAACACCCTTGTCCATTTGGAGGTGGGCTGTATGTAACTGGCACAAACCTGAGCCCCATCCACACCACTGAGGGAGCCAACTTGGCTTTCCAGGGACACCCAGGTCACACTGCAAGGGCTGAAAACACATGCCCCACACCCCCCAAGCAACCAGGCACAACAGGATTCCCCCTTGTGTGTTCAGTGTTCTAGTTTTAGTGTTAAAACAGGGAAGACCTATGGGGCTTATTACCTCATTTCAGAAGTGTGGGAGGCAGCAGCTCTAGGACTCATTTGCTGTGAGACAGTGAGCAGATTTCTTCCCTGCTGTACCTCAGTGTCTCCACCTGCATAATAAGGAAGCTGGAATCCATGTCCCTAAAAGCTTCCCTGACCATGGTGTCATGGATGACTCTCCCAAGACCCTCCTGACTCTTGAGCTCCCAAGAGTCATCTTGGAACATCTACCTGTGTTCTTGGCTATGCATACTGTCACACCATTGGCCTGTCTCTGGTAAGAGGTCAGGCTGCAGAACTTCTACTAAAGTAGCCTTGTTCTGACTCAGAGTCACAGGTTGTCATTAACCTAGGCTGGGGGTAGCCTTAGGAATCATTCTCCTGCACCCTAGATCCCAGGGACCTTGTCTCACCCCAGCAACTTCTGTCTCCTAGGCTGTTCTTATCTAGAGATGCTTCTGTTGGGGTCTTATTTCAAGATCCCCTTGTTACAGCAGCACCCCAGATAGGCAGAGACCAATGGAAGGTGGTGGTTGGTAGGAACTGGCTCCCTCAGACCAGACCGCTGCACTCTTTTTCCAAGCTTCTACAGGAAGATCCCAGGGAATAACTCAGACTGTGGTATCTCCTTCTAAAAGTACAGCTGTAGAGAGACTGGAGAAACTTCCTTGAGGAACAAGGTTTTTTTCTTAATTCAGAGCAAAGACTTTTAATGTGCATCATAGTTAACAAATACACCAGAGAATCATGCAATGCTGCCTGCATTGGATGCAATTCTGGACCACAAGTCTGCACACTCCTTTGCAACTGGACCTGTGATGTCAGAACCTTTCATTTCAGCTTTATTATTTATCATGACCCCCACATTATTTTCAAAATAAAGAAACACCCCATCTTTTCTTCAGTATGACTTTAGTTGTTAATTACCACTGCTGGATAGATCATCTTTCTTAGCTCTGGTTTGCCTTTCTTTTTGAGACAGGTTATCCCTGTAGCCCCAGCTGGCTTGGAATTCACTATCTCATTATGAAGACCAGGCTGGCCTTGAACCCTCAGCAATCTGCCTACCTCTGCCTCCCCAGTGCTGGGATTAAAGGTGTGTGCCACCAAGCCCAGCTTCTGGTTTGCCTTTTACCTCTGTGGCCATCACCATGTCACCCACACCAGCAGCAGGAAGTCTGTTCAGCTGTCCCTTGATTCCCTTGACAGAGATAATAGACAAATTTTTGGCTCCTCTGTTGTTAGTGCAGTTGACCACTGCTCCTATGCCAGCCACCCCCCTCGGCCCAAACCCCGCTGCCACAGGGAGACCTTTGTGCACCGGTTCCCATAGCAGAAGGTCAGGGAGAGGAGAGAGACCAGTGGGGGGAGGGAGGCCTCAGGCAGCAGTTGGTGGTGAGTATGACAGGAAGAAAATACCCAGGGAGACTGTGTCAGTGGACAGCTCATTTATTATGGTGGAAGCAGAGGTTTATATAGGAAAGTTTCGCGGGCAAAGAGGTGGGGTTGGGTTTTTGGTGGGCTGGCAGGTGGGGGGAGGGAGGGGACTCCTAAGGCTACATAGGTGGCCTTTGGCCTGTCCTCCAGTCACATGATCTACAAGGGACCCGGTTAGGATTAAAGGATTAGGGACTTAATAGCTTTGCTTGGGGATTATTGGGTAAGAGACAGTATATCTAGAATGGAGTGGACCAGCTTCCTGCCATCCTCACTAGGAGGTATCCTGCCTGGCAGCCATGCTTTACATTCCAAGCACCCTTGACTTATCCCAACACTCCTATCAGAGGAAAATCTGGAATTTCATATGGGAGGACCCACCATATCCTTGGTTTGACATCTTAGATGCCTGGAAAGAGGCAAAACGGAAGTAGACCTCAGGCTCTTTTTTTCAGTTTTTTGAGACAGGGTCTCACTATGTAGAACTCACTTATGTAGAACTTAGTTGTCACCTTCTCATAAAGGCCTTCCACAGTCACACTATTTAAAGTCACAGACTCCTCAGCCCTCCACACTCCCTTTCCTCTTTCCCTGTGTCATTGTCCTCCATTGCTCTTACTGCTCTCTGGCCTAGAACTCAGTATGTAGACCAGGATAGCCTTGATTTTTAAGGTTTCATTTTTAATTTGTGTGTATTAATGTTTTTCTTACATGTATGTAAGTGCACCATGCACATGCCTTGTGGCCACAGAGGCCAGAAGAGAGAGATGGATTCCTCGGAAATGGAGTTACAAATAGGTGTTAGTCACCATGTGGGTACTGGGAACCAAACCTAGGTCCTCTGAAGAACAGTAAGTGCTCTTAATCCCCAAGCCAGCTCTCCAGCTCAAGAATATGTATTTTATATCTATTGGATGATTTGTCTGTCTTTTGATTTTTCTGAGACAGGGTCTCCCTATAGCCCTAGCTGGCCTGAAACTCATTATGTATAAGCCAGGCTGGCCTTAATCTCACAAAGATTCCCCTGCTTCTGTCTTCATAGTGCTGGGATTAAGGGATGTACCACCATACCTGGCCCTAATTTCTGTGTTGGAGAAATTTCAAGACAGCATAGCATTCAGACTTTAGTATGACTTCCTCTCAGTGCCCTTATTTACAGCTACCATGAGTGAGAGCAAAAAGATTTTAAAAAATACAAAATTCTGTGGAGAAAGTTGCATGAATAAGTTTAAAAATGCAGACCAGGAGGGTACAGAAGACAAAGCATCCATAATTGTTAAGGAGAAACCTCACTGTCTTCATAGGGACAGTGAGAACGATGCCATGAAGCCCTCAGCATCATCAGCTCCAACTTGTGAACATGAAATGTATTTGAAAGGAGAAAGCATGAACTGAGAATGCTACAGAAGGGGCTTCCTGACAGGAAACATCTGTCCAGGAAAGGGATTTTGCACATTCAGCCACCAAGTTATACAGATGTATAAAAACCGTGGCCCAGGGGGCTGGAGAGATGGCTCAATGGTTAAGAACACTGGTTGTTCTTGCAGAAGAACAAGTTCAAATCCCAGCACCCACATGGCAGCTAACAACTGTCTGTAACTCCAGTCCCAGGGGAT
>NW_008339573.1:645538-650871 GCF_000622305.1 Nannospalax galili
AGCACCCACATGGTGGTTAACAACCATCCATAACTCCAGTTCCAGGGGATCCAATGCCCTCTTCTGACCACTGCAGGCATTTCAGGACATGGGTGCACTTACATACCTGTATGCATGCATACACATAAAATAAAAATAATAAATAAATAAATAAAAAACACCTGGCAGGGGAAACGCCATGATCAGTAAGGTGATTTTTCCAGGGCGAGACTCATCCGTTGCACTTGGGCTGTGCTGACCCCTGCAATTTCCCCAAATGCGGGAAACAACTGAATAATTTGTGGTAGTCAGGGACTATGTTTGTGCTCTCCCCTGAAAAAAAAAATTTAAAAAAACAAAAAACATGGCCCAAGGGGCCAGCTCCACCCTAAGCTGGCAGCAGAACTAACCATGTAGTATTGGTCCATGCCATGTAGAACTGGTCCATGTAGTGTAGTCATGAAGAATGCAAGATTGAGAGTGTCATGGAGTCTTGCTCTACAGATTCAGATAGCTGCTGAGGCTAGGCAATGTGTGACAGGGTTGGAGTCCCTTCAAGGTGACCCTGAGAGGCCACAGCCTCAAGCTATAAAGATGAGACCTAAGTTGCAAAGGAGATCTCATGATGTTGGAGATGCCAGGACCATGAAGCATCTGCCAGGGAAAGCTGAGGGCACAGAGTGAAGCTGGCCCAAGAGAGGCTAGGTATGGTGCAGGCAATAGACCTAGAAAGTAAAGGCTGCCTAAGCCCTTTGGAGCCCAGATGATTCCATTACAAGCCTTAGCTGTCAGACATGGAGTTGTAGGATTTGGTATTTGCCCTGCTGGGTTTCAGTTTTGTTTTGATCCTGTCTTTCCTCACTAGGCCTCCATTCCTCCCTTTACAATGGGAATGTTTATTCTGTGCCATTGTATATTGGAACTATGTAACTTTTTTTGTTTTGTTTTGTTTTGGTTTGGTTTTTAATTATACAAGGGTTCACAGTTAAGAGATGGCCTGAGTCTCAGAAGAGATACTACACTTAAACTTTTAAACAGTGTTGGAACTATTAAAGTCTCTGGAGATTTTTGAAGTAGGACTGAATATTTTGCATTATAAGATCTCCATGAGCCTATGGGGACAAGGAGAAGAAACTCATGGCTTAAAAGTGATGTGTTTGGGCTTTAAAGATGGTTCAATGGGTGAAGGCACTTGCCACTAAGCCTGACCACCTGAGTTTGATTCCTGGAACTCACATGGTGGAAGATGAGAACTGACTCTTACAAGTTGTCCTCCTGCCTCTGTATACACATGCTGTGGCATGTGTACCCCTCTCACACACATGCACACAATAAATTAATGTAATAAAAAAAAAATTTTTTTGGTCTTTTTGAGACAGGGCCTCCCTATAGCCCCAGCTGGCCTGGAACTCACTATGTAGACCATCCTGGCCTTGAACTCACAGAGATCCGCCTGCCTCTGCCTCACAAGTGCTGGGACGAAAGGCATGAGCCACCACACCCTGCAATGTAATAAAAAATTTAAGTGATGTGTTTGTGTATCAAATTGACAAGAGGTATACTTGTTAATGCTGATTGTCTACTTAACAGGATCTAAGATCACTTAGGATATAAGCCACTGGGCATGCCTATGAAAGATTATCTAGATTGAGTTAACTGAGGTGGGAAAACCTACCCTGAAAGTGGGTCCTGAGCTCAGGTCCTGGACTGAGTTAAAAAAAAAGGAGCTGAACACGAGTACTCATTGTTGCCTGCTTCCTGATTGCAGATACAGTGTGAATGGCTGCTTCAAACTGCTATCATGACTTCCCTGTCATGACGGACTGCTGTACACCAAACTCTGAGTCAAAATAAAACCTTACATATGTGTGTGTGTGTGTGTGTGTGTGTGTGTGTGTGTGTGTTTGGTACGTGAATGTGTGTGGGTATGTGCTCATGGGGAAGCCAGAGCAGGATGTCAGCTGTCTTCCTCTATTGATCTCCATCTGTATTAGTCACTTTTCTGTTGCTGTGATAGAAACACTAACCGAAGCAATTTCTAGAAGGAAGAGTTTATTTGAGCTTACTGTTCCAGGGGAATTACAGTCCATCATGGTAGGGAGGCATGGTGGCTAGAGGTGGCTTGAGGTGGCTGGAAGTGGCTGGAGCAGGAGAATTTATGATCCCTTCTCTCTTGCTTCTTGTGCCTGCATGGTGATGTGAGAGCTTAGCTTCTGCTGCTCCTGCTCCAGCCACCTCCAGCCACCATGTCTCCCTGCCATGATGGACTGTAATTCCCCTGGAACTGTAAGCTCAAATAAACTCTTCCTTCTATAAATTGCTCGGGTCAGTGTTTCTATCACAGCAACAGAAAAGTGACTAATACACCATCTATTTATTGCCTTGAGGCAGAGTCCTCACTGATCCTCAGGTTCACTGTTTTGGCTAGGCTGGGTGGCCAATGAGTTCCCAGGAATCACCTGTGTCCACCCTCCAACACAGGGACTACAGGCATGCACAGTCATACTGGCACTTTCTGTGTGGGTATTAGGGATTTGAACTCAGGTCTTCATGCTTGCAGAGCAAGCCCTCTTGCCCACTGAGCCATCTTCCCAGCCCCAACCCTTTCTTCTTTTAGTTGTTTTTGTCAGATACTTGGTGGGTTTTGTTTTTAATTAAATGATTTTATTTATTGTGTGTGGATACACACATGGTGTATGTGTGGAGGTCAGAGGATAATTTATGAGAGTTGGTTCTCTCCTTCATGTGAGTCACAAGGATCAAATTCAGATTGTCAGGCTTAGTGGCAAGTGGCTTTATCCACTGAGCCATAATCTCCATCCTCAGATACTTTGTTGAGGCTATAAGACAAGAGATGGAGGCTGAAGAGATGGCTCGGTGGTTAAGAGCACTGGCTGCTCTTGCAGAAGACTCGGGTTCAATTCCCAGCACCCACATGGTGGCTAACAACCGTCTGTAACTCCAGTTCCAGGAGAATCTGATGCCCTCTTCTGAGTGCCACAGGCATTGCATGACACAGGTACACTTACCTATATGCATGCAATGTACTCATACACATAAAATAAAAATAATAAAATATTTTTTTAAAAAAAGACAAGAAATGAATAGCTGCCTGCCTCAGAGAGCAGCATTTGATGCCATTATTACTATTAAGACCTTAGCATAGTGTCTGACTACAAACATAATAAATGGAGTTGTTGGTTGGGGGTGAGGCTCAGTGGTAGAGAGTACTTGTTTATCATATGTGAGGCCCTGGTTTTGATATCTCCAAGTTTTTTTTTTTTTTTTTTTAAGTAAAATGAACTAAAACCCCAGAGAGTCATTATCTACCAGGAGGACTTGCAGAGCTACAGAGTTCCTTTCAGCTTTCTGGAGATGATGGCAACTTCTGACCACACAAATACACCCCTGTGACCCCCCCCCTTAGTTTTTCTATCCTGCTTCACCTCTACCTAGAGAGGAGGCCGAGGTCAGAGAAACAAATAGCTGTTTGGTAGAGTGAGCTCTGCCTCCCTTGACCCTTGGAGGGAGGTGAAAATGACTTTTTACCACCACAGGATGGAAAGTTTGAGAACACTAAGGGGGCTTATTATTTAACATTTATTTATCTATTTTGTGGTGTGTGTGTGTAGACCATGGCACATGTGTGGAGGCCATTGGACAACTTGAGAGAATCAGTCTTCTCCCTCCATCCTGTGGGTCCCAGAGATTGAACCAATTCATCAGGTTTGGCAGCAAGCACCTTTACTGGCTGAACCATCTTGCTGGCCTTTATTTATTTATTTATTTATTTATTTATTTATTTTCTTTGCAATAGGGTCTCACCGTGTATACAAGGCTAGCCTGGAACTTGCAATCTTCTATACCGTTTTAGATGATTGTCTTTTTTTTTTTTTTTTTAAGCTATAGGACAATTATTAGCACTTAAAAGAAAAACACCCCAGGGCACACAAGCTGTAAATCTCAGCAGCTGCCCAGAGGAGGAGAATGGAGGGGAGATGGAAAAAAGCCATGCCATTTGAATTAAGTTGGCATGGAGGTCAGCCGCATGGAAGCAGGCAGCCACATCAAGGGAAGGGAATTTTGGAGAAGGAATAAGGAAGCCCAGAGTGTTAGGGAAAACATGCTTAGAACCGAGATAGAAGAAAGGGGGCTGGAGAGATGGCTCAGAGGTTAAGAACACTGGTTGTTCTTGCAGAAGACCCAGGTTCGAGTCCCAGCACCTACATGGCAAGCTAACAACTGTCCATAACTCCAGTCCCAGGGGATCTGATGGCCTCTTCTGACCTCTGTGGGCATTGCACAACATGGGTGCACTTCCAAACATTCAGGCAATACACACATACATATAAAATAAAAATAAGAAATGAAATATTTTTTAAAAAAAAGAAAGAAGAAAGGAAGTTACCCTTTTTCTAAGTAAGTCACAAAGGCAAGCAAACTTTCTGTAAGAGACTGCCTCTATCTTTTTTTAAAGACCAGATCTCAGTCAGGTGTGAGCATGGTGGAGCTGCCTTTAATCCTAGTGCTTGAGAGGCAGAGGCAGGGAGATACTGTCTTAAAAAAAGGCCAGGTTGACCTTACATTCATTATATAGATGAGGCTGGCCTTGAACATAATTCTCCTGGCTCCACTTCCAAGTTCTGGAATTTACAGGTGTGTGTGTGTGTGTGTGTGTGTGTATGTGTGAGTGTGTGTGTGTGTCCACAATCCACCTCTAGCAATCTCTGGTTTGTAGACACATCACTCCAATATCTGTAGCCTCACAATACCTGTGGAGGTCAGAAGAGGGTGTTAGATTCCCCTGGAACTGGAGTTACAGACAGTTGTTAGCCACCATGCGGGTACTGGGAATCAAACCCCAGCTAGTACTCTTAACCACTGAGCCATCTCTCCAGCCCCCACTCCCCTCCTCCTCCTCTTCCCTCTTCCTCCTCCTCCTCTTCCCTCCTCCTCCTCTTCCCTCTTCCCTCCTCTTCCCTCTTCCTCCTCCTCCTCTTCCCTCCTCCTCCTCCTCTTCCCTCTTCCTCCTCCTCCTCTTTCCTCTTCCCTCCTCCTCTTCCCTCTTCCCTCCTCCTCCTCTTCCCTCTTCCCTCCTCCTCCTCCTCTTCCCTCCTCCTCCTCTTCCCTCTTCCCTCCTCCTCCTCTTCCCTCTTCCCTCTTCCTCCCCCTTCTCTCCCCCTCCCTCCTCCTCCCCCTCCCCCTTCTTCCTTCCTCTTCTTCCTTCCTCTTCCTTCCTTCCTCTTCTTCCTTCCTCTTCCTTCCTTCCTCTTCTTCCTTCCCCCTCTTCCCCTTCCCCTTCTTCCTCTTTCTCCTTCTTCCTTCCTTCCTCCTCCCCCTCCCCCTCCCCCTCT
>NW_008339573.1:650997-676967 GCF_000622305.1 Nannospalax galili
CTTCTTCTTCTTCTTCTTCTTCTTCTTCTTCTTCTTCTTCTTCTTCTTCTTCATCTTTTTAAAACAGGATCTCCCTGTAGCCCCAGTTGGCCTGGAACTCACTAATAGACCAGGCTGGCCTGGATCTCACAGAGATCCACCCATCTCTGCCTCCCAAGTGCTGGGATTAAAGGCATGTGCCACCATGCTTGGCCTTTTTCGTCTTCTCATAATGACACCAGTCATATTGGATTAGAGCCCACTCTAATCCAATATGACTTCAACTAAACTTGATTATATCAACAATGATCTTGTTTTATTATTGATTTATTTTGTGGGGGTTTGTTTTGTTTTTTACTATGCAGGCTTGGCTGACCTCAAACAGTGTCTCAAGTGCTAAGATTACAGATATGTGTCACTATAGCCAGTAAGAATCATCCATCATTTTATCTTTTTTTTTTTTTTTTTTTTTTTTTGAGACAGGGAATATGTGGCACAGACTGGCTTTAGTCTCCTGAGTCCTGGAGTTACAAGCATGTGCCAGGCCTACACAAGGTTAAGATTTCATTTTCTTTTTTAAAAAAATATTTTATTATTTTTATTTTATGTATATGAATGTATTGCCTGCATGTAAGTGAGTGTACCAGTGTCATACAATGCGGTGGTCAGAAAAGGGCTTTGGATTCCCCTGGAACTGGAGTTTAAGGACGGTTTGCAGCTGCCATGTGGGTTCTGGGAATCGAACCCCGGTCCTCTGCAAGAGCAGCCAGTGCTCTTAACCGCTGAGCCATCTCTCCAGCCCCCATTTTCTTTCTTTTTTTTTGACATTTTATTTATTATTTTATTTTATGTGTATGAGTGTATTGCCTGCATGTAAGTGAGTGTACCAGTGTCATACAATGCGGTGGTCAGAAAAGGGCTTTGGATTCCCCTGGAACTGGAGTTTAAGGACGGTTTGCAGCTGCCATGTGGGTTCTGGGAATCGAACCCCGGTCCTCTGCAAGAGCAGCCAGTGCTCTTAACCGCTGAGCCATCTCTCCAGCACCAAGATTTTATTTTCAAATAAGGTTACCTTCACAGTTATTACGGATTAGAACTTCTGCATATCTTTTTAGGAACTACAATTTAACAAACATCAAGGGGTATATCAAGTGAGCTGATACATATATGAGGCTGAAATAGAGGAGAGGTCTGAAATACTAATTTCATAGTTGTAAGATATAGGCTGGATGCTGTGACATATCCATAGCAACATAGAAGGCTGAGGCAGAAGGGTCACAAATTTAAGGCCAGATTTTTTTTTTTTTTTTTTTTTTTTTGGTCTTTTGGAAACAGGGTTTCCCTGTAGCCCCAGCTGGCCTGGAACCCACTATGTAGATCAGGCTGGCCTTGAACTCACAGAGATCCACCTGCCTCTGCCTCCCGAGTGCTGGGATTAAAGGCGTGCACCACCACACTTGGCTTTTTTTTAAAAAAAAAAGCTGGAAGATAATTGGTGTTAGAGCACTTGAAAAAATACTGTGGGACTGGTTGTGGGTGGTAAGAGGGAACTAGGTTGAGCACTGATATTCTGAGATGCGGTGTTGACAGTAGTGGTCAGCATGGCTGCCTTCCAATATTTAGTCGTGGTTTAACAGAAGAAGCAGCAGCATTGGAAACTGAGAAGTGATCAGTGAGGTGGAAAACCAGCAGACCACGATGTCTGGAAACCAAAGCAAACTGTATGCAAAAAGGAAGTGGCTTTTGTCCCTGGCAGCACAGTGGCCATGCTGATCCTTACATGATCAGTTTCAGTGGGGTGGTGGGGATGGAAGCCCAGCTGGAGAGACTGTGAGGGAGGAAATGAAGTAGTAATTATGTAAAAATCTTTAAGACATTCTACCATGTAACACAATAAAAGAAGAAAAAAAACAGGTGGCCATAGGGTATGGAAGGGTCATTTATAGTTTTCATTTTTTATTTTGTTTTTGAGACAGGGTCTTAACTATGTAGACCAAGCTGACCGCAGTCTCACAAAGATCTACCTGCTTCTGCCTCCTGAGTTCTGGGATTAAAGGCAAAGGTCTCTCTCTCTCTCTCTCTCCTCTGTGTGTGTGTGTGTGTGTATGTGTGTGTGTGTGTGTGTGTGTGTGTGTGTATGGGTGCTATATGCTGTGTGTGTGTGTGTGTGTGTGTGTGTGTGTGTATGTGTATGTGTGTATGAGACAGGAACTCATACTGGCCTCAAACTCACTAGGTACACTAGGTAGCCGAGGATGACCTTGAATTCTTGATCTTCCTGCCTCTATCTCCCAAGTACTGGGGTTACAGGTATACACCACCATACCCTGCTTAGACAGTATTAGAGGATCAGGATGGATATGGAAAAGTCAGACATTTAGGAGAGGAACAGCATGAGGCAAGTAGAAAGAGTTTAGGCAGGAATGGCAGAAGCTTGGCTTAGGTTGCTTAAAGTAGAGGACCTGGGAGGGAGCAATGGCACATGAGACTCCTCTTCCAGGCCTCCAAGAGAAGATAGAGACTCCAGCCTGACCCCAGTAACCCTTCCATCTCAGACTCCAGAGTAGCTGGAATTTCAGGCCTACACTACTAAGCCTGACTCACATTATTTATAGGCAATTCTGATCCTGCAAAACAACCTCACTGGGTCAGCAATGAGTTCAGAGTAGGCCACTTTGGGCTGGAGTCTCACCTCTCCTGCTTGGTCAGCCTTTTCCTCTCAAATGCATTGTTGGGAATTGTGCTCCTAATGTTGTTCTCACAAAACTCTAACTCTCTCTCTCTCTCTCTCTGTGTGTGTGTGTGTGTGTGCGCGCGCACATGTGTGTGCGCGCGCTAGGGACTAAACCCAGGGTCTCCTAATGCTAGGGACTAAGCTACATACCCTTAGTCCTCTCACAAATGTTTCTGGGGGCTTTCTGTTTCAGCCATCTCCTTCAGCCAGCCTGCTATCCGGAGGACACTCCCAAAGTAGATGTTAAACTCCAAAAAGAGTTCTTTCCAAAGGCAGGCAGACATAACCTGGTGGGGTGCACATCCTTGCAAAAGAACCCTGTCTTCAACCTACTTTCTTCTCTGTTCTGCAGCAGTAAAATAAATTGTTATTTTGTTTTACTTTGTTCAGAATGAGGTCCTGTCATTTATTTCGTTCATAATGTCATAAAAGAAAAATATAATGTCTCTTTACAGTCACATATATTACAGTGTAAATTTCACTGTCTTTTTGGATTAAGCTTATTATTACAGCAATGATTTGGGTTAAGTGTTTGTGTAGCAGGAATTTTTTATCTGTGATAAGAATGTGATGATAAGTAAAAATTAATTTATAACAATCTCATTCATTTTCTTTGTAGTTATCAAATCCATCACACAGATGGGGAAAACAAGCTTTGTGAGAGTGAGTCCTCGCCTGTTGGAATTAATGAGCTGCCCACATGTTGGGCATGTAGCCTAATTGATACTGGCCCTGGGCAGGTTTGTACTTTTAATCATTAATGCCCTACAGCTTGCTGGAAGCATGGAAAGGAGGCTGATGAGTATGTGTCAGGAGACAAGGCAGAGCCCTGGGGAGGCCACCCACTGCCCCAGAGGAGCCTGGCAGAAGGCACAAGTGGAAGCCAGGACCTAAACATTGGTGGCCCACCATAAGGGACAGAGAAAGATCACTCTTTGGTAGCTTTCAATTTCAAGCATCTCAGTTGGTACCAGGTCCTGAGTGCTGAGGGGAGGCTTGTATTTCACTCATTCCATCATTCGTTCACCCCAAAATATGTAATAAGCACCATCTCTGCACCAGGTAAGAAGCAAAACAGTCAGGCTTCCTGTGATTTCAGAGTTTAATTTTAGTATGAGAAGGAGACAATAAACAAGTTAAGGAATAAATCAGCCTGATAAGGCTGGGAATAAGTGCTTTGAAAACAACAAAATGGCGTGATAGGCGAATCTGAGTGTGGGTAGGCCTATTCTAGATAAGTGGTAAGGGAAGGCTGCTCTACAAAGCTGACATGCTGATGGGAGAAGGAATCAACTTTGCCAAGCACTGAGCAAAAGCATTCTAAGCATTGGGAGCAACAGATGCAAAGACTTCTGAAGCACAAAAAGGATATACTTATTTGTGGAACAGAAAGGAGATGTGTGGCTGAAACAGAGTGAGCAAGAGGAAAAATGATTTGGATGGAAAGTGGAAAAGTCTACAAGGGTCAGATCAATAAAATAAAGTCAAGTAAAATACTCATAGACAATCAGGAAAAATCAGAAATCACTGGAAGTTATTTCAAGTAGAAAGAATTTGAGGAATTGGTAACAAACATGTTGGAAAGGTTGGAGGAACAAAAGAAGATGATTTCCCAAAATTAGTAATTGTGAAAAGTCAATGTTGGCCTTAGGGTTGGAAAAGCAAAATGGGAAATTGTAATAATAGTTGAGAATTGCTTGCCCACAGTGGTTTCTATGTAGAAACTGAATTGCCCGGGTGATAACTTAAAACTAAGTGGTATGAGCCAGACCTAGTGGCAGGCCTGAAATTCTAGCTATCCAGGAGGCTTGAGGCAGGAGAATCAAAAGTTCAAGACTTGCCTGGCTGCTACGTATGGTGGCACATACCTGAAATCTTTGCACTTAGGAAGCAGAGGTTGGAGGATCGAGGACAGCCTCAGCTACACAGTTCAAGGCCAATTTGGGCTGCATGAAGACCCTGTCTTTAAAAAAAAAAAAAAAAGCCTGCAACAAAGTGAGTTCAAGGATAGCCTAGACAACTTAGGGAGACAATCTCAAAATAGGGCTGGAGGATAATGGTCAATGATAGCAGGCCCCACATTCAACCCCCAGTACTGCAAGAAATAATAATAATAATAGTAAAAATAATAATGTGGCCATTGCTAGAGTTGTCATCAATATGTAGAAAAGAAAATGCCTTTTCCTTCATTCCTGGTTCAATCTAGGAAGTGGTTCTACCGAGCAGAACAAAAGGAAGCCTATTATATTAAGGGACTCAAGAAGATGTGAGCTACAAGCTTGCAGGGTGAGAAATGAAACTGTAGAAGGGCAAATGTGGAGCTGGACAACTCTTCAGCACATGTGTAAGGAGTTTAGACAGCATTCTAGAGACCCTCCTTCATGAGCTCTGAATTCAATATGCAGAACATACTGCTAGGACATTCCAAACATCTTACTTTATATCATGATACTTTTGAAAAGCCATGTTGGCTGGAGAGATGGCTCAGCAGATAAGAGTTCAGTTCCTAGCACGCATATAGCAGCTAACAACTATCTATTACTCCAGGGGATCTGACACCCTCTTCTGGCCTCTGTGGGCATTGCATTATATGGGTGCACGTCTACACAGGTACTTACATACATGGAGACAAAACACTTATAAAATAAAAATAAATTTTAAAAAATTTATTTAAAAACAATGTTGGAATTTGTGTGTGTGTGTGTGTGTGTGTGTGTGTGTGTGTGTGTGTCTTTCTGCTTCTCTCTGTTGTATAGGTGCATTTTTGTGCACAAGGTGGGTAGAAATCAACCTCAGGTGTTGTCCCTTAGGAGCTAGCCACCTTGTTTTCTGAGGCAGAGTCTCTAATCATGAGTTTTTCAGCTACCCAGTTGCAAGCTACATTGCCTTTTACGAGAAAACCTCAAGTTTCTCAGCATCGTTTCTGTTGTAATCTATTATGAGTCACAAGCCTGCCAAAGCCGAGGAGAGGGGAATTATAGCTCATCTCTCAATGGCTGAAGAACAAAGTTCTAGAAGAGCAAATGAGAGTGGTGACTTTTTAAATTTACTTTTTTAGACAGGGTCTCACTGTGTAGCACTGACTGGCCTGAAACACCACCAAGCTGGCCTCAAACTCACAGAGATCTGCCTGCTTCTTCCTTTCTGTCTCCCAAATGCTGGGATTAAAGGCATGCACCACTACATCCAGCTGAGATTAGAGATATTATTGTGACTATCTTTGGAAAATATAATCTACTACAGGCATGTATATTAGAATCCATACTTCCCAAAGGGCCTACAACCTTACTAGCCATCCCAGGAGGATAAGGTCTAACTAAACTACTAGGATTGAGAGAGTCAGCTTTATTTGCCCAGTAGCCCAATCTAGTAAATGTCAAAGCCAAAATCTAAACCCTGATTAGCCAGGCTTTAACACCCAGGGAGCTTGGTCATTATACTCCTCAGTACCCTTTACAAATGCTATACATAACCAGCAGCAGATATGTGAGGGTAAAGGAGAAGGTCCTGGGCTAGAAGCCCAAGAAACAAGGAATATGATTGGGTCCACTCAAAGAGGAACTGGAAATCATCCCCAGGACTGTCCATCACCTTCCAAATGCCTTCACTGCCAAAGTCCAGCCTTTCTCACCCTCAGATGCCCATTAGGCCTCTTTGTATCTTGTCTACTGTGGATTGTTGGCATCATTGCTTTCCAACCTTGAAAATGCATGATCCCCTGAGACTGAGACCTCAGTTTAAGAAAACTGCATCAAAAAGGTAAATTCTGAGATGGGCATGGTGGCACTCACCTTTAATCTCAGCACTTGGGAGGTATAGGCAGGCAGATTTCTGTGAGATCAAGGCCAGTCTGGTCTACTTAGTGAGTTCCAGGCCAGCTGGGGCTACAGGGAGACCCTGTCTCAAAAATTTTTTTTTAAAGTATTCTTGTAGTAAACTTTGTCGTCCCTGAAGATAGTAGCTCTCTTTATAACAGGCAAGGACAGATCCACAACATAAGGTAGCATTTCACTCTCTCACTAAGTCAAATTTAAATCCAGTCTAAGTTCTGTGAACACTAGATTAGACTTCTAGCTCTTCACCTTTGCTGGGTGATAGGACTATGCATCCACATTCTTTCCCCAATAACTTTGCACTGTGGGAAGGGAAGTACCTAACTCTGGATTCAGCCATATGACTTTGTTGTTGTGGCTATTTTGTTTTGTTTTGAGACTGGGTCTTGCCACATAGCCCAAATTGGCCTCAAACTTTCAGTGATCCTCGTGCCTCAGTCTCTTGAGTAGTGGGGTTACAGGTATGTGTCATCATGCCTGACTATATGGCATTTTTGACCAGTGCTATCTTAGCAGACATAACACAACAGAGGCTTAAATGGGCTGCGTGTTGGGGCTGGTGCTCTGGTACCTCTGCCATATCCACGAATATCCCCTGGCTGGCCTGCTGCTCCTGTCAGGAGGATGAGAGACATAAGTGCAGGTAAACCACTCCAGCCAAAGCCAGCATATGGGAACAAACCCAAGCTGATCCCCAAACACACAAACTAAATTCACAGTATTGTGTGCCACTGAAATTGTGTGATTGTGTACAGTAATTGTGGCCATGGTCACCTGATATTAACCCAAGCAGGGTTCCCTGCTTGTCAGTGAGACACATCTGCAGACAGGTAAGTCCAGCCTATGGCAACCTTTGGAGCAAAGGCTCCCCAGACTGTCTCTTTGAGGCCAGTTCACATTCACATACCTGGCCCTCAGTTTGAGTCTCAGATCTATAATCCTTGGGTAATTCATATCATTTTTCTTTACCTCCTCTGTAAAATGGAAGCCATAAGAATACCTACTTCATGGAGTTCTGTGAGAAATAAGTAAAAACATACAGAGTGCTTAGCATAGTGCTTCATATGTAGTAATGGTCAGCACAGTAAATAAATGCTTATATTATTATTATCATGCATTTGTTCATCCCACTGTTCTTCTGCCACTGGTGAAATTCATACCTTCTTTTCCTTTCCAGACTTAACTTTAAAGTAACCCTCTTGAGCTAGAATCATCCCTCTTTAGTCTGGGAAACATTTGGCCTTCAACCCTAATCTTTATTTTAAAAACCTTCCTGGAAGTTTTCTTCTGCCTACCCTGCTGCTTGTAGCTGCTTCTTTAACCCTGAGACATGCTGATCTTCATTGGGGTCAAGAAAGTCCAAACCTCAGGACGCAAAGTCTGGCTCTCCACCTGGGAGGGATGGAATGCCTTTTATTCTTTTGAAGTAAACCTACAGCTCAGAAAATTTAGACATGGCTGTTTTCTCAACAGGTCATTCTGCTACATTTAATTCTCAATAAATCTTCACTAGCCTGTGAATTCCTTAGCTCTTTATTTGTTATGTACCTCCAGAGATAGGACACAACCACTGCTTCATAGGGGCTTAATAAGTAATGGGTGAATGAATGAAAACCATGGGTCACAGGGCCAGAGCAACTTACAAACTAGGAGTGGAAAAATAAACCTGAACACATGTTCATGTGTGTGCCTGGCTTCTTGGTCTCCATTTTAGGAAAAGTATTAAGGCACTTGGAATCTGCACTTAAGCCTTCAAAGACTTGAGTCTATGAAGGCCAAACCATACCATCACTGGCTCTGTCCGATGTTCATGAGTGCTTAGTGAATTGTTGGCTTGCAAGCAGCTGTGGGCTTGAGGAAGTGCTAGAGGCTCTATGGAAGGAAGAGCAGGAGGTGACCTAAGGTCTAAAGGTCTGAGAGGGCTCAGACACTTTGGGTGATGGGTGAGCACCAGCTTATCAGGTGTCTGAAACCATCATGAGCAAAAGCACAGTACAGTACAAGAATGAGCTTGCTATTTGTGGAAAGTAACAAGGTGATCTGCCTGACCTGCTGGGAGTCTCCAGATAGGGAGTCATGGGAGCTAAGCTTAACTATTGTAGTTTGTGACTCAAGCGGGGAAACCTGAAAGTCCAATAGAAACAGGGTTCCTGAAGTGAAACATGGCATGTATCCACTAGCAACAGGGACTCTTATCTCCTAAGACCTGATAAGGTGTTGTGTAATAGCTCAAACCCAGGGCTTCAGACATGCTAGGCAAATGTTCTACCACTAATCTGCCACCATCCCAGTCCTCTAAATGATATTTGAATCAAAGTCAAAGGTTTGGAGATGAACCCACATGTGGGCAGACCCCCTGGCTCTTCTACGAATGGGGGCGGGGATTTGTATTGGTGAGGATTCTTTGCTTGCAATGTCACAGTAAAATCCATTATTTAGTACAATCAATGTTATGTTAACTAAAACAAGAAGAAAAGGGTCTTTAATTGCAAATTTTATCTTTTTTTTTTGAGACAGGGTCTCCCTGTAGCCCCAGCTGGCCTAAAATTCACCATGTAGACCAGGCCAGCCTTGAACTCACAAAGATCCACCTGCCTTTGGCTCCCAAGTGCTGGGATTAAAGGTGTGTGCCATCATACCCGGCTATAACAGAAAAATTTTAACAAGCCAAAAAGTAATAACAAAAAAGGATTATTTTAGGGGCTGGAGAGATGACTCAGCAGTTAAGAATACTGACTGTTCTTGCAGAAGACCTGGGTTTGATTCCCAGCACCCACATGGCAGCTAACAACTCTCTATATCTCCAGTTCCAGGGGATCTGACATCTTCTTCTGTCCTCTGTGGGCATTGCATGACACAGGTGCACTTACCTACCTGCAGGCAATACACGCATACACGTAAAATAAAAATAAAATATTTATAAAAAGGATTATTTTAGAAAAAATTGAAGAGGCATGCAAATCAATAAAAATGAAGATTCTCAAGAGGCTGTCCCAGGTGAACCAGGGCAGTAAAATCAAGGGTGCTGGGGCTAAGGAGCAGTCTCCTCACAGTGCTGCCTTAACGACAAAGGCATTTCATTTTCATGTCATTCCATCCAATATTCAAATAGAAAAGAGCACCTCAGTGACTTAGCTGAGTCATATGCCTTTTTTTTTTCCCCCAGAATAATGGAGAGTGCCTTCATTGGCAGTTTGCCAAGATTATGATTGTGGGGGAAGGGGTTATAATTCAGTGGTAGAATATAAGCTAAGCATTTGTGAGACCATTGGGAGAGAGAGAGAGAGAGAGAGAGAGAGAGAATGCTGAAACAGTGCTCCCATCAAAAACCCCCAAAAGTTGTTCCAGGGGAAATGGATACAAAACAGGTCAAAACAACAGTTCTCTAAGAGGGTGTATACTAGAAACTGGGAAAACCTAGGACCCAGACAGTCTTAGAGGGGAGGGAGTATAAAGCAGTCACTGAAATAGACAGCTGTGCAATTATGGCTGGACTCCCTAGGCCTTAGAGCTCAGGGTCCACTTTTTCAAGGTCCTTCAGGGTCCTTCAGGGTGACTAAGCTATGGATCAAATGGGGAAGCCTGTCAGTTCACCATAAGAAATGAGCTAGTGAAGAAAGGCACTTAATGATGTCCAAGGTAGGAATCCCAGGATAGAGTTTAGAAGTGACCTCATGGAATTTAGCTATTTCATAGTTCTGAGGGGAAAAACCATGAGATTTCTAGAGATATGTCAGTCAGAACCAAATGGCTCTTTCTCAGAATCTAGATGCCAAGAGAACCAGAGGTTCCCCTAGCTTCTCGAAGGCCCTCAGATCAAAAAATTTCAGAAGGGGCAAGGGCCAGTGGCCATGCAGTGGGGAGAGTAGAGAGAAGCTTCCTGCTTGGTGCTTCTAAGAAGGGGGGATTTGTATTGGTGAAGATTATTTGGTTCTACCATCATGGTGGGGACAAAGGTTTATTGGGAAAAAGTAATTACCCATAGTGCTCATTCCTAAAGCCAGGTTCAAGGAGAATAGGACCCCTCGGAAGTTCTAATACTGAACAGCCAGTGTAAGGGCAGATTCAGGGCAACTGAAATTTTCTACAACCCCAGTGCTGGGCCTCAGGGATGGCAGCACCTGCATTTCTCTGTAACGTTCTCAGCCCTTCCAGGACAATGCCTGTTCAACAGCTATTATTCTCACCAGGTTTCGGCAATACAAGTTTCCTCTCATCCCCTTCTGTGCTAGCACTGGTAAAACCTTTCTCCAGGGCTAGGGAGATAGCTCAGTCAGTAAAGTATTTGCCATACAACCATGAGAACCTGAGTTTGATCCCCAGCACTCACATTTAAAAAAAAATGCTGGGAATAGTTTCCAGTATCCACGTGGCATCTAACAACTGTCTATAACTCCAGTTGCAGGGGCTCTGACACCCTTTTCTGGCCTCCAGAAAAGGGTGTCATTGTATGCATGAGTGAATTGATATACATGCAGGGAAAACATTCATACACACAAAATAAATATAATAAATCAAAAAAATTTAAAGACTTTGTTTTGGTTTTGGGTATTTGATTGGTTGGTTGTTTTGAGACCAGGGTCTCTCTGTAGCCCCAGCTGACCTGGAACTCACTATGAGGGCCAGCATGGCCTTGATCTCACAGAGATTCACCTACCTCTGCCTACCAAGTGCTGGGATTTAAGGCATGTGCCACCACACCCAACCAACGTCTTTAAAAATAATATAGTATTTTTCGAAAGACAAGGTGAATGACACCTAAGGAACAATAGTCTCTGGCCCCAGATGCATGCACACACACATGCTCACACCAAACACCTGTATATATACATAGACACACACACACACATGCTCACACCAAACACCTGTATTATACATAGACACACACACACACATGCTCACACCAAACACCTGTATACACACACACGCTCACACCAAACACCTGTATATATACATAGAGACACACACACACACACACACACATGCTCACACCAAACACCTGTATATATACATAGACACACACACACACGCTCACACCAAACACCTGTATACACACACACACACACACACACACACACACACACACGAGAGAGTGAGAGATTCTGGGGAGGGGGTTAGAGAACTGGCTCAGTGATAAACAGCACTTGCTGCTCTTCTAGAACACTAGGGTTTGGTTCCCAGCACCCACATGGCAGCTAACAACTGCCTGTAACTCTAGCTTCAGGGATCCAACATTCTTTTCTGGTCTCCACAGGCACCAAGCACACACAAGGTACACATCCATGTAGGAAAAACTCATATACATTAAAAAATATATATATTTTTAAAAAGCAGCTCTTGCCAGGCATGGTGGCACACGCCTTTAACGCCTTTAATCCCAGCACTCAGGAGGCAGAGGCAGGCAGATCTCTGTGAGTTCAAGGCCAGCCTGGTCCAATTAGTGAGTTCCAGGACAGCTGGGGCAACAGGGAGACCCTGTCTCAAAAAGAAAAAAAAAAAAAAAAAAAAAAAAAAAAAAAAAAAAAAGCAGCTCTCTACTGTTGGCTAGGCCCTGGATCCTTTTCTGTCCTTTGCTGTTTACCTATAATTTGCCCACATGTGAACAGTCTCTTTGTCAGTCTCCTCAGCTTACCCTCTGAGTGTGTCATCTCTTATCTGCTGGCCCCTGCTGGGTACAGCCTCTTACTGTCACACAGCAACTAGAAACCCCCCATCACCTTGGCCTCTAATTGGACATCCTGCCCAGGGCTGCCTCAGAGCAACCAAAGCAATCAAGAAAATTCAATCCAGTGTCTTCAGCATCCCTTAGGAGGTTGTTCTGTCACTTCCCTGTGTACACACACAGAGACGGAGACTGGTTTAGCCAGGAAAGCTTTCAGCCTATGTCCTCAGTTGCCTGCCATGGTGGAGTCTCTCCCCTTTACACGGCCACTGATCCTTCTGCTGCCACCTCACCCTGCGTCACTTAAAGAGAAACAGCCAATTCTGTTCTCCATGGACTCTATCAACTACTCTTACATTTTAGCAGTCTTTCACTTCTTCCTTTGCTCAAAGAAAAACCTTTTCCCTGCTCCTCCCTGCTCCCCATCCCCCACTGACTTCAGAACATAGTGGATACAGAGGGAAAGACTAGGAATCTTCTCCAAGCCCCATACTCCCACCTGACCTTGGTTTCCCTGGGAAGCAGCAGACCAGGGCAGGCCTTTCTCAGACTGCAAAGATAGCTGCTCATTAAGGAAGTTGAGAAGCAAGAGAAGTGAATAATTGTATCAGGAGCCGAGTCTAGCAGAGCAGACAAGTGAGCCACCAGAACTGACCGTGGGAGAAAAGAGAAGCCAGTGTGCAGAGCTGGCAGTGCCCTCACTCCCAAAGGATTCTCTTAGCATAAAACCAAACCAACAGCATGGTGACTCATGCCTATAATCTTAGCACTCAGAAGGCTGATGCAGGAGGATGGAGAGTTAGAACCAGTCTGGACCTGACTGAACAAAACAAAATAAAGCGGGGCATGCTGGTACACACCTGTAAATCCCAACACTCAGGAGGCAGAGGCAGAAGGATCACAAGTTTGAGTACAGCCTAGATACAAAGTTAAGTTCTAGGCCAGCTACCTTCTGGGGCTATCAGAAAAGATAGAGCTATTTTGTCATTTTGTGTAGGGGAGAGGTGACTGGGACAAGGACACAGACTAAGATGTTATTCATTTACTTCACAATTATGTGTCTACTGTTTACAGGGGGTCAGTGGTAAAAGACGGGAATGGGCTCTGTCCTCATGGAGCCTGCTTCCCTTCCCCATGCACTGAAAGTACACAGTTCTTGCCCTGCAGAACCACACAGTCTGGCCTCTAGCCCCTCTGGCTATGTGTTGTGCAGCTCTCTGGACTAAACCAAGGTCATTCTTGCCTCAGGGCTCCTGCACAGGTAATTCCCCTGCCTGGAGCACTGTTCTCCCAGACCTGATGGCTGCTTCCTTCTGGTCTTTCTAGCCTTGGCTGCAGGACTTCCTGGGCAGAGATAAAATCCCTCCAGACAGTGGCAAAGTCTTTTTGGAAAGTCTTGAGGTAGGAAAAAGCGGAGGAATTGAAAGGAAACCAATGTGGCTTGGGGGAAAGGGGAAATGACTAAGCCTAAGGTCCCCTCAAGCTAGGCCTGAAACAAAGGCTGGGTCCAGAGATCAGGGGTGAGGGACAGAACAGTGACACAGAGACTGTCACAGCTTCAAGCACTCAGAGACATTCTGAAAATCTTTATAAACTGTTCACCACAGACTCAAAAACAGCAGCCAGGGGCTGGAGAGCACTGGCTGCTCTTACAGAAGACCCCAGTTTGAATCCCAGCACCCATGTGGTGGCTAACAACATCCATAACTCCAGTTCCAGGGCATCCAACACCCTCTTCTGGCCTCCATGGGCATTGCACAACATGGGTGCACTTATATACATGCAGGTAATACACTCATACACGTTAAAAAACTAAAAGTTTAAAACAAAAATTTTTTAAGGAAATCATTTACCCAGACATATCTAATATCATCACCAAGAGTTACCCTCAGGGTAACCACCTTGCCCTGCTGGGTTGCAAGTAGTTCCCTTGGCAACAGAAAAGCCCTAAGAAGCAAGAGAAGAAGGGTGAGGAGCCTATGTGCTATCAGGTCACCCAGCAGGAAGGGGAAGGAGCCAGTGTAGGCCTGGTTGTCACAGCAGCAGCCAGAATTTGAAGTGGTACTATCTAAAAATGTGAAAGAGACACAGCAAGAGGCTGGAGATAGGAAGGTTTAAGCAGAGCAGGCAAATGTTTCCAAATCGGGTGGAAGAGGAAATGTGAGGTCTGAGACAGTGCCTCCTCTTTGAGGGTGGCCAACCAGACCACTGCCTACTTCTTCATGTCTCAGAAAGGCCATTTCTCACGTTTGTGGAAATTTATCAAATATCCTATAGTATATCATTCATGAGACAGCAAGCAAAGCGTGGTGTTTTTCGAGATACCTGAAGGTGACTCTAGGATGGAAAGGCCCAGGAGATTTGTAGTGTTTATCAGGGGACTTTGTCCAAGGCCACTGTGTGCACATTCATTTGGCAATCAGTGTCTATACTGAGCATCTACTAGATGCCAGGCACTGCCCAGGACAGAAGACCAAACACAACTGCTATGGTCCCTGCCCTCACCAAGCTCACATCCCAGTGGGTGACAAGAAGATTTGGTATATACCCCACATATGTTTCAATGTGTACACATTAACAGGCATGTGTTGTCTCTTGGGGGTCCTAAAAGGCCATTTTGCATACTTCATGATCTCTTTTATCTCCACCTGCACACTCTGTCCCCTCAGCCAGCCCCATGCCAAAGGCTGGAGGCAGGCAAGTGAGTCCAACCCCCTCAGCGGCCAAGGGCCAGCTTATTCTGATTTCTCAAGAAGTTTAATTTTGCCAACAGCCAGAGGCAATGACAGCAGCTCTGGAAATTTGGCTGCCTGTACTCTGCACTGGGATAGGCAGCCCAGAAATAATTGCCTCTTTGAGTGCTTTATTGGAATGTGCACGTGCTTCCTGCCTCTGTGGGGGCTGGTCCCTCCCAGGGCCAGCTTCTTCATGTGAGGAGAGAATTAGGCCTGTGAGGCTGCTAAGGGCTGCTTTAAGGAGAGGGTAGAGGTACCTGCCCATTATTCCCTTTCCTCCAAAATCACATTCTTCAGGCAGGTATGTAGAAAGTACCTGCAATCTGTTTGTCACAAGCGCCAAAGCTCGGCAGGGACCTTGTGGTCATAAAGTTTTTCCCAAAGCCTCTTCAAACAGCAGACTGCACTGGAAGCCCTTCAAACTGTACTGGCTGTGGGCAGGTGACCCTGAGCGCTGACAGCTGCTCAGATCTAGGAGTCTCCCACTTGCTGCCATCCTTAGTACAGGATGCCTGCCACTCTTTGTTTATAATAGAGAAACAGAATGTTAATGATGAGGAGTCCAGATTTTCCCAGTCATGGAGTCAGTCAGATGGATCCTAATGCCACATCCTGGTTCTGCCCATCAGATCAGTGACTGCACCAAGATGGCTGCTGCCTAGTCCGCTACTGTTAGAGGGCTAACACTTGAGGTTGTCCTCTGACCTCCATAAGAATGAAAGGGAAATGACTAAATCCAGCAGAGAGGTTTCATTTTTACCTGCCCCAAATCTGGTTGGAACTTCTGAGGTCACTAAGACTGTTTGATTCTGTGCCAACCAGTGCCTCCTGACCTCCCTGGGGATTCCAGGCCACACCCTTGACTTGTTAGGTGACTGATCCCCTAACCTAAAATCCAGTGGACATGAAGGGAAGATGAGCCCCATTTCTACACAATTGTTTCAGTTCTGTGATTCATCTGAAACCCTCTGGAATTACAGGCTGCTAACTATATTCTCTTGAAAGTAATTATCCTTCATCTAGGTTATGATCTCTCTCAAAAGATCACCCTTCATGTAGGTTATGACATAGTGCTAAGGAACTATCCTAGTTTGTTCTTCATTGCTGGGACAAAACACTCTGACCAATACCAACTTGGGGAGGAAAGGGTTTATTCAGCTTACAACTTCCAGGTCGCAGTTCATCAGGGAGCCCAAGGTAGGAACTCAGGGCAGGAACCTGGAAGCAGGAGCTGGAGCACAGGCCATGGAGGACCGCTGCGTACTAGCTTGCTCCCCTGGCCCCTGCTCAGCCTGCTTTCTTATGCAACACAGGCCCACCTGCCCAGGGGTGGCACCACCCACAGTGGGCTGGGCCCTCCCACATCACTCATCAAGAAGATGCCCCTCAGACATGGCCACAGGCCAGTCCAATAGAGAAAATTCCCCAACTGAGGCTCCCTCAACCCAAGTGTGTCAAGTTGACACTAAAGTTATCCAGCACAGGAACACACAGGATTGACTATTGGGTAGGTGCAGGGAACCATGGGTAGTTAGAGATGGGGAATTCCTGTGGAAGCTGCTCACAGCTCCATGCCTCCTGTAAACCCACTGGAGGGCTGTACAGTTTTTCCTCTCCAGTGTCAGGTCCTGAGCAAAGGTTATCTCTTCTCTGAAGCCTCACCTGGTCCTTTTCAGGCCAGGTTGTTTGCTCCTTCAGTACTGAGTCAGCACTTTACTCTGCAAGCAGTGTGATCTCCAAAGTTGCCAATTATTACAGACTCTCTATAAAATGAAGGTAATATATCTCCTCAAAGATTGTTGAGGAGTTAGATAGCAGACCTTTAAAATCTCATGTTGTATCTGACACATGGTCAAGATTCAGAAAATGACAGCTCTTACAGTGATGATGGTAGTAATCACACAGTTTCAATAGTCTGTTTGCACATCTGCCACCTCTAACAGATTGTGGACTCCTTAGGATAAGGGCCGCAGCTGAGTCATTGCCTTTCTGGTTGACTCAGAATGAGTACCTAATCCAGGCTAATGAATGCCAACATTAGCATTCTGACACTTCACATAATTCTAACTGGTCTTTTATGAGCATTTCCCACAGGCTAGGCATGGTTCTAAGCAGTTTACCAAGATTATTTCAATAATCCTATAAAGCAAGTATTTTCATCTCCATTTTACAGATGAGTAAACTGAAGCCTATTCAGTTTGCCTGGTAAGGTAAAAAGGGGGAGGGGGAGGTGATATTTCTGATTCCAGAGCTTTGGGCTACCTGCTATGCTTTGGCTGCCTATGTTGTATCATCATCCTCTGACCACCTGTCTTTCTCTTATCCCTGGCAACAGGAACTGGGCTTTATTTCTTTAGGCCCTATTCTAGTTTGCTTTCTGTTGCTGTGATAAAACACTCTGACCAAAGTCAACCTGGGGAGAAAAGGTTTTATTTCACCTTACATATCCAAGGCACAGTTCATCACTGAGGGAAGTTAGGGCAGAAACTTGGTGGCAGCAACTGAAGCACAGACCATGGAGGAACGCTGCTTACTGACTTGCTCCTCTGGTCTGTGCTCAGACTTTCTTATTCAACCTAGAACCACCTACCCAGGGGTGTCACCACCCACAGTGGGCTGGGCCTTCCCATATCACTCAACAATCTAGAAAATGCCTCACTGACATGCCCACAGGCCAGTTGGACAGAGGAAATTCCCCATCTGAGATTCTCTCTTCCCAGGTGTGTCAGGTTGACAACTGAAACTATCCAGCACAGGCCCTAACACCCACACAGATTCTAACATACAGTAGGCTCCAATGAATGTAGGTTGGTAGATGAAGAAAGGAGAGAGTAAAGGAGATGGTCAATGGCACACAGAAGGACTGGGGTGGGGATCTCTTTGGAGAAGATGTCAGAAGTGGGCAGAGGAGAAGGTTGTGGCCAGGCCATCAACTCTCACGCCTTTCTCTTGGCCATGCCCACCCCCTGAAGTATGAATGCCTTTGATCAGGTGTTCCCTTAGGAATGGACAAGCTTAACAAAAGTCAGCAGCATCTCTGTGCCTCAGAAGACCCAACAGAAGAGGGCAGGGGTTACCCTCCCCACTGAACTCAACACTGATAGCCTGACCTCACTCAGAAGGGTCATTGCCCAGGGAAGCAAGCCTGGTGCAGGCAAATCTCTCCTTTGAGTAGGTAGTTATCCTGTGAACATCCTGGGGTGGGAATGGGTCCTTTGACCCATCTGACCTCAGGGTCAGGGTAACAGCATCCTCCCGCAGCTGTGCAGTTCTGCTTCCTTAAGCTCACTTGGTGCTAGAGCCTGAGAGGGAAGTTCTAATTTGTATTTCTCCCTTGATTCAGAGTCTGGGCAGCTATTTTGACTGCTTCACTGGAATATTATTTAATTCTGAGTTTCTTTTCTCTCATTACGCCTTGAAAATTAAAATGTCTCTGTCTTGGGCAAGTGAAGGCTGAATGAGGGACGGTGCTGCCACCACACATTTCTTATTTAAGTCAATTTGGAAATACCAAGTGCTTTCTCTCAGGGCAGGTGACCCAGAGAAAAGGACATGACAGACGTTAGTGTTCCTCTCTCCTGTGTTGTAGGCATTAATCCTTCCATTATTCCTGCAGCCCTCACTGACCTGGCCTAATCACAGACTTAATAACACTCAAAGCTTGCTTGCAGAGCTCTTCCCCACACAGCACTTCCAGCTGATTCTCACAACAGCTCTGCACAGAAGCAAAGCAGATGTCCACCCCCTCAGAGCCCTGTTTATTTCACAGATAAGAAATGGAAGTCCTTAAGGTCCCTGGAGGAGGGCAATAGCTGTGGATAGTCAAAGTCATGACCATCTCCTTCAGGTCCATTTGCTTCCAACAAAGTGACCGGGGCAAGACCTTGTCTCCTACATTCAGCCACTGAATAAATATCCACTCTGTGCAGAATGGTCTCAGGCAGTACCTACCCCTCTGGGAGCCTCAACTTCCTCATATTTAAAGAAGGGTTGCCCTAAACTATATCCAGATTCCAGCAGAAAGTAGGCTCTGTTGCTTGGCCAGAGGCTTGTTGTTTTCTGTTTCTTGGTCCATTTCCAGGTTTCTGGTTCCCTAGCCTCAGATGGCCAGTGTTCTTCCCTATGTGAGCACATGCAACTGTCTTCACCCTGCTTTCTTTTTTTCTACTTATGCACATTTCTCCTTGATTTGCTCATAGGCTTTCCAAGGAATATCTGATCCTGGTGGAACTCCAGAGCATCTTCTCAGAGAGGGGCCTGAGATGGCAGTCTGGTGGGGGTAGCTCTGGGAGGACCTCAAACCACAGCAGAAGGTTGGACCCAGTAGCACATGTCTGTAATCCCAGTATTCCTACTGAGAGATGGAAGGTGGAAACCAGAGAATCCCTGGATTCAGGCCAGCTAGCTTGGCATATGCAGTTATGAAACAGAGACCCTGCCTCAAAGATGGTGGAAGGCAGGGACCAACACATGAGGTTGTCCTCTGACCTCCATATGCACACTATGGTATGCACACACAGAGACAGACAGACAAGACAGACAGACAGACACACATACAGAGAGAGAGAGAGAGAGAGAGAGAGAGAGAGAGAGAGAGAGAGAGAGGATTACCCCCCCAAAACCCCATAGCTGCCAGGTATGGTGGCACATGCCTTTAATCCCAGCAGAGGATTAAGGCAGAGGCAGGTGGATTTCTATGAATTTGAGGCCAGCCTAGTCTACATAGCAAGTTCTAGGCCAGTTAGGACTACATAAATGAGACCCTGTCTCAAAGAACAGACAAATCAAAAAACCTCAACTATATTAGCTTGCTTTCAGCATGCTTTTCAGCAAGACTTATTCTCTTCCTCTCTGTGCCCCCTGTGCTGGATAGCTTTAGTGTCAACTTGACACACCTGGGCTGAGGGAGCCTCAATTGGGGAATTGCCTTCACTGGACTGGCCTGTGGCCGTGTCCGTGGGGCATCTTCTTGATTGTTGAGTGATATGGGAGGGCCCAGCCCACTGTGGGTGGTGCCACCCCTGGGCAGGTGGGCCTGTATAGCATAAGAAAGCAGGCTGAGGGGCTGGAGAGATGGCTCAGTGGTTAAGAGCACTGACTGCTCTTGTAGAGGACCCAGGTTCAATTCCCAGCACCCACAAGGCAGCTGCGAACCATCCTTAACTCCAGTTCCAGGGGAATCCGAAGCCCTCTTCTGACCTCCATGGCATTGCATGACACAGGTATACTCGCATACATGTAGGCAATACACTCATACACATAAAATAATAAATAAAATATTAATTTAAAAAAAAAAGCAGGCTGAGCAGGAGCCAGGGGAGCAAGCCAGTAAGCAGCGTTCCTCCATGGCCTGTGCTCCAGCTCCTGCCTCCAGGTTCCTGCCCTGAGTGCCTACCTTGGGCTCCCTGATGAACTATGACCCAGGCAATATAAGCCAAATAAACCGTTTCCTCCCCAAGTTGGTATTGGTCAGAGTATTTTGTCACAGCAATGAAGAAACAAACTAGGACACCCCCTCTCTGAGACAGTCTCTCGCTGTGTATGTAGCCCTGGCTGAATTCACAATCCTCCTGCCTCAGTATCCTGGCTAGCATGCCATTTTTACTGAGTTTACCAAAAGTGCCTATGGGGCTTCCAAGATCTGAAATGAAGGCTGCATCTATCACAGGAATTAGAAGTTGCGAGACAAACACCATAGGAGTATACCATCTGGTGGAAAACAAGCCTTTGTCCCCATCCCCAGCTCCCTCAAGGACTTGCAATTTTCCACTTTCTTCTTCTTCCTTTTTAGTCTCCTGAGCCTTGCCATGTGTCTGTCTATGGGAACCAGGATCCAAAGCACCATGTGATGCTAAACCACTCCAACAACCTCCTGCTGCTCCTGATATGAAATGACAAGACACTCTCACCTCCTTCTCCTCTTGAAGAGTGGGAGCCAAGACCCAGTCTGTTCTTGTCATCACCTTCTCAACCCCACAGGCTACAGAGGGCACTACAAATCAAACCCAAGCCATCAGGATGGACAGATCAAGGGCCTTCCTAGGGGTGGCTCAGGTCAGAGGGGCAGATGAGGTAGGGAGAGGTGAATGAATACTTCCTAGTGATAAAGGCTTTAGATTGCAAAATAAAACTCAAAAAGATGCATTGTTAAGACAGAGAAAAGAAAAATAGGCAAAGTTGCTGAACATGGTGGCTCATGCCTTTAATCCCAGCACTTTTGAGGCAGGCAGGCAGATCTCTATGAGTTCAAGGCCAGTCAAGGCTACACAGTGAGAACCTAGTTCTGATTTCAGCTGTACTGCATGAAATCTTCAGCAACCTCTGGAATCTACGATGGTGATTTTCCTATAGTGATATTGCAGGACTAAATGAAATAATATACATAATAATATTAACAAAGTCTCTGGGATATATTAGGTATCCAGTAAGTAGTTGCTATTATTTATTTTATTTTTATGTTGTATGAGTGTATTGCCTGCATGTATGTAAATGTACCCATGTTGTGCAATGCCCACAGAGACCAGAAGAGAGTGTCAGATCCTGTGGCAGTCTGAAGGAGAATATCCCCCATAGTCTCCAAGTATTTGAACATTTTGTCCCCACTTGGTGGTGCTGTTTTGGGAGGTCTTAGCAGGTTTGGCCATGCTGGAGGAAACACATCACTGGCAGTGGGCTTAGAGAGTTCTTAAGCCTTGACAGATCTCTAGTCACACTCTGCTTCCTATACCTGCTTGAATATGTGAGAGCTTAGCTTCTGCTCCTACTCCAGTCACCTCTGCTACCATGCCTTTCTACCATGATGGACTTTTGCCATTTTGGAACCATAAGCCAAATAAACTCTTCCTTTCATAAGTTCCCTTGGTCATGATGCTTCTATCACAGCAACAGAAAAGTAACTATACAGTAATTCGTACCAGAAGTGAGGAGTTGGCTGTGAAGAACCTCACCATGTGGGTTTTTGGAGGAATTGAAAGACTTTGAAAGTTTGGGCTAGAAAAGCAGCTGATTGCTGTAAGCATAGCTTAACAGGCCATTCTAAGCAGATGCCTGGAAGAAAGCAGTGCTGAGAACAATGTAGTTCCAGAGGGCAATAAGTCGGACTTAAGCAGCAACTGGGATTTTTTTTTTTAATTTAATTAATTAATTTATTTATTTTTGGTCTTTTTGAGACAGGGTCTCCCTGTAGCCCCAGCTGTCCTGGAACTCACTATGCAGACCAGGCTGGCATTGAACTCACTGAGATATGCCTGCCTCTGCCTCCCTAGTGCTGGGATTAAAGGCATATGCCACCACGCCTGGCTATTATTTTTATGTGTGTGTGTATATTGCCTGCATGTAGGTAAGTGCACCTGAGGATGCAGAGAGGCTGCCATGCAATGCCTGAGGATGATAGAGAGGCTGTTGGAACCCCTGGAACTGGAGTTACAGACAGTTGTTAGCTGCCACGTGGGTGCTGGGATTCAAACCTGGGTCTTCTGCAAGAACAGCCAGTGTTCTTAACCACTGAGCAATCTCTCCAGCTCTGCAACTGAGATATTTTGACATCAACTTGCCTGAGGCTAAGTTGAAAAGCAATGGACTAACGTCTTTGGTGGAAGCTATTTTCAGACAGCTTAACGTAGAAATGGTGGCATGGCTATTAATGGTGACTATTATGCAGATCTACAGTGAAAAAGAGCAAATGAGGCAGAAAGAAATACAGAATGTACAGTCTGGATTGCAAAAGAGCACTGGGAAGATTAATGTTGGAGCCAAGGCATGTGCTGAAGGAGATAATCCCTTTGATAGGGAGATTAAAGTGATTGAGGAGAGGCCTAGAGATTTTCACTTAAACAATGGAGAGAGTGACTCCAGGGCAAGATTACATCCAGCTAAGCCTCCAACTTGTGGAAGGAAAATGCTGCAGGGTCTTTTTACTAGAAAAACCACTGAAGAGAAAAGCTTTGAAGGTAGATGAAGCAGGCTGGGGTCCATCCCAAAATTGCAACCAAACTTGGCAGTGTCATTCACTCAGTACTGGTTTTAGAGGCATGAAAAATGCAAGAGTGAAGGGGGTCATCAGTTCTTTCTTCATGGTTTCAAAGAACTGCTGAGGCCAGGTAGCATGCAGCTGGGGAGTCCCTGCATAAAGAAGGCCCTGATAGGCCATTCTGTGAAGCTGTGAAGGTAAAGCCTGGTTGGCAGTGGCGATCCTAAGAAGACATTCATGGTGCCAGAGCTGTGAAATATATGCCAAGGAGCGCTGCATACTGGGGGTGGTACCAGCCCAAGAGAGAGATATATCTTGCATGCAGCAAATTGGAGAGGCTGAACCATCTAAGCCCATCCCAGACATTGGATGTGGCGCTACTGGATTTGGTGTTTTCCCTACTAATTTTCAGTCCAGTATTTCCTATGTCTCTGTTTCTCCCTTTTGGAATAGGAATGTGTATTCAGTTCCATTGTATGTTGGGGTATGTAATTTGTCTTTTAATTTTGCAGAGGCTTACAGTTAAGAGATTGCCCTGATTCTCAGAAACTTTGAACTGTGGACTTTAGAATAGTATTGAGACTGGTAAAGACTATGGGGACTTTTAAAGTTATATTAAATGCATTTTGCATTTTATATAGGTCATGAACCTAAGGGGGCCAGGGAGTGGAATGTGGTGGTTTGAATGAGAATGTCCCCCAAGGGTTCCAAATATTTGAACATTTTGTGTTCAGTTGGTGGTGTTGTTTTGGAAGTTCTTAGCAAGTGTGCCTTGCTGGAGGAAGCGCATCACTGGAAGCAGGTTTAGAGAGTTCTTAAGTCTTGCCAGATCTCTAGTCACACTCTGCTTCCTATGCCTGCTTGAAGATGTGAGAGCTTAGCTTCTGCTCCTACTCCAGCCACCTCTGCCACCATACCATGTCTGCCATGATGGATGCTTGCCCCTTTGGAACTGTAAGCCAAATAAAAACTTCCTTTTATGAATTCCCTCAGTCATGGTGTTTCTATCACAGCAACAGAAAAGTGACTAATACAGATATCCTGGAACTGGAGTTATGTACAGTTGTTAACCACCATGTGGGTGCTGGGAATTGAATCTGTGTTCTCTGAAAGAGCAGCCAGTGCTCTTAACCACTGAGCCATCTCTCCAGTCCATGGTTGGTGGTATTATTATTGGTATCACTATTGATGATGATGACAGTATTGGTGACAACCATGGAGAAGCATGAAGTGAGGAGTGGGGACCAAACTTTCCCATTTCTGAGAACATTCAGCCACAGTAAGCAGAGAAGACATTTCCAGGCAAGTTCTCCACTAGAAATTGGTGCAGTCTTGTAAGAGCCTAGTCTTTCCTTTCTGGTGCCGTTTTGTCAACTTAGAAATACAAATAAAAGCTTTGATTTCCTTTATGTCCCTCACTTTATGCTAGGAACAAACAGTATCTTGGGAAATTAGAGTTACAGAGGCAGAGAAGAGTCTCTCCCACTGTCAGATAAAGGGGCCCCTGTTCTGATTTCTGTCAGTGGCAAGAGATGATGCTCAGGCTGCCTCTGAGTACAAAGGCCTGGCCAGAAAGAACAATGGTTGGGCAGGTGCCAAGATCTTGGGAAAAAAAGAAAACTAAGTCCCCAGAGAGAAAGCATAGCTACTCCAGAGGGTACTGTCCTTCCCTTTGTGCCTGTCACTCTTTACTTCCCCCCCTCCCTCTAGACCTCACCTCTGAGAAGGAGGGTTGGGACCAAGCTGAGACACTGCAAGTAAGGTAGGTGATAGCACAGACACTGAGGGTCCTCTTCTGAAGCAACTGGCTTATGGTGTTGGGCATCCCCCTAGAACCTAAATAAGACTGGAAGGCTAGGAAATCAGGGTATCAACCCTAAGACCTTTAGAAGAGAGAGGAGTCTACAGCTGTCAGTTTTGCCCCACCCCCACCTCTCCGCCATTCCGGTTTCTTTTTATTCATATTTGTATGTGTATGATGTGTGTGCATATATGTATGTGTGTATGCATGCTCATGTATATGAGTGCAGGTGCACATATGTGTTGGTCAAAGACAATCTGTCAGTCCTTGCCATCCACCTTATTTGAGACAGGGTTTCTGTTGTTTGCTGCTGTGTCAGCCAGGATAGATGGTCTCTGAGCTTTCAGGGATTCTCCTGTCTCTGCCTCCCATCCCACCACAGGGGCACTGGGATCACAGACATGTGCTAAACACCCAATGTTTCACATGGGCTCTGGGTATGTGAACTCATCTCTCCAGTTCAGCCCTATTTCTTCTTTCTGTCTTTACTCTCTGTCCTCTTTTTTCTGTCTCTTCCTCAGTTTGGCTTTGTACATTTTCAGCTTCTCCTCTTGGACTCCCTTCATATACAGGAGAGCTCTTTGCTTTTCTTCTCTTTCTCCTCATCTGTGTCTCTGCTTCACCCAGTACAGGAGTTCCTGCCTTCTCTCCTAGAGACCTGAAGAGATGGGCTGCCTCAGGCTTCTTAGGGGAACATGGGGACAGGAGCCAGGCCAAGTTGGGAAGGAAATATGAATTGGCCCATGAGAGCATAAAATAGCAAAGACAAATGGAATGCAGTATTGACTGTGTTCTGTGACTCACCACCTCAGGGGAGGGATCTGGGAGAGTGATGTCATTATTAGAGCTGATGGTGGCACTGGCACCAAGTGCCCTGAGACCTTTTCTTACCTTGTTAACTTCTTTATGTCTCCTCAATACAGGGAAGGGCCGGGGCAGCAAGTTTTACCTTTGGTGACATTTAGAATTACCATATAGTTTCCTTAGATGGAGGCCTTTCTTCCCACATCTCCACCTCCACCTCCTCTGGTGGGTGTACTAATGTGCACACGGGTATTCACAATCTCAGATGTGTGCATACTTCTTATATGTGTGTACAGCTCATGTGCATGCCAGTACATGCACACACACACACACACACACACATACATACACACACTGATAAAGCTTAAGTTTCAACACTTATTTGCACAGCCCTTGCCAAAGCCTGCACACTTAATTTTGTCTTCATAATCTTTTTTTTTTTTTTTTTTTTTT
>NW_008339573.1:677203-678775 GCF_000622305.1 Nannospalax galili
TTTTTGCCACGCCCTTGCCAAAGCCTTCCCCTTAATTTTTTTTTTATAAATTTTTTTTTTTTTTTTTTTTTAATCTTTTTGAGACAGAGTCTCCCTGTAGCCCCAGCTGGCCTGGAACTCATAGAGATCACTTGCCTCTGCCTCTCGAGTGCTGGGATTAAAGGCATTGCATCACCACACTGGGCCTTTGTGTTCATAATCTTGAGTTCTTTTAAGGTGTTTGTATAAACTGTATAAGTTTTCAGCCCCCACAAAACTGAACCTAGTGTATCCTCTTTTGTTTTTATTGTTTTGTTTTGTTTGGGGGTGGTGTTTTATTTTTAAACAGGGTCTCCCCAGAGCCCCAGCTAGCCTAGAACTCTCTATGTAGACCAGGCTGGCCTCGATCTCACAGAGATCCACCTGCCTCTGCCTCCTGAATTCTGGAATTAAAGGCATGCACTACCATATCTGGCTTGGGTTTTTTGTTTGTTTGTTTGTTTGTTTTTGAGACAGGGTCTTGCTGTGTAACCCTGGCTGGCTATGTAGCTCAGGCTAATCTCAAACTTGTTGCAATCCTCTTGCCTCTGCCTCCCAAGTGCTGAGATCTCAGGTGTGCACCATCATGCCCACCTGAGCACTATGTCTTTAGTTTAATTAGTAGCCTTCTTTAAAATCACCTGTTTCCATCAGAGGTCTATCTGTGCACAGCCTTTACTCTGTAATAGAAGAGGACCCCAGGACCTCCATAGCTGCCTCACTTTTTTTTTTCCCCAGACTTGAGGCTAGTGTGGAAAAATGAAAGTAGTTATTCTGTTGGTCTTGTGTCCAAACTCTGAGGATTCTAGGGAAACAAGTACCAGATAAGAAATAACTGGAGGTCACCTCCCTTTGCTTTCCTGGGCCTGCACCACCTGCAGGCCTCTCTCTGGGGTAAGTCGATACCCCCAACCTACCCCCAGCACCATGCGCCTTGACTCCCCCAACCTCATTCACCCTCCCATCTCTCCCACCCCTCTGTCCTCCTAGCCTGGGTCCTGTCTCATTCCTTGTCTTGGCACCCCAGACACCTGGGGGAACCACCACTGCTTCCTGATCCTTTGCATCAAGACCAACCCAGTTCCTTCTGGGGTCCCCAGGAGCCCTCTGGGCCTGGCCCCACCCTCACCTCCCTCTGCTTCACTGGGCTGCACAACCCACCAGCCTCTTTCCTGGACACTGGGGCGGACCTTCCTGTCTCCTGATGCTTTGCATCCAGACAAACCCAGTTCCTCAGTGCAGTCCCCAGGAGTGCTTGGGGCCTCTTCCCGCCCTCATCTCCCTTTGCATCTTTGGGTGGGACGGCCACCAGCTGCCCTAGACTAGCATCTTTCCTGGGTCCTGCTCCCAGGCCAGTCAAACCTCCAAATTCCTGAGGCCAAAATCTTTTCTGGAAGGATCCAGACCTTAGGAGAAAGCCTGAGAGCATCTGATCCTCATCTGACTTGGGCATCTGTGGGAACTTCTGAAGACAAAAGCAATCTGGCCACTCCAATATAAAATCAAAAGAGAGAACCAGAAGCTTAGAGGAACCAGCTTTTCATGCCCAAAAAG
>NW_008339573.1:678854-680152 GCF_000622305.1 Nannospalax galili
TGAGTCTCACACAAGAATCAGAAACTACAAAAGAAATTCACATGTCAAAATCACAGATAAAAAATGATAACATGAAAAACCAAAATAACATATCCCCACCAAATACCAGTAGGCCTCTAGAGGAGTACAATGAGAATCCCCCTAGAGATAATGCAGGACATGGAACTCAAAAAAACAATTATAACAAAATAGTACTAAAGCTAATCAGAAGAGATAAAGAAGGCCACTTCATTCTGATCAAAGGAGCAATAAATCAAGAAGATATTACAATCATGAACATATATTCACCAAACTCTGGTGTACCCAACTTCATAAAAACAATACTACAGGACTTTAAGACCCAGATTAATCCCAACTCATTAATAGTAGGAGACTTCAATACCCCACTGTCTCCATTAGATAGGTCAACAGGGCAGAGAGTTAACAGAGAGACATCTGAATTAAACAATACCATATATCAAATGGACTTAACAGACATCTACCGAGTATTCCACCTAAGCACCAAAGGACATACTTTCTACTCAGCACCCCATGGAACCTTCTCCAAAATCGACCATATACTGGAGCACAAAACAAACCTCAACAAATACAAAAAGATTGAAATAATTCCATGCATTCTATCAGACCACAATGCAATAAAACTTACATTCAACACCAGAAGAAGCCCGAATCATCACATGAACACATGGAGATTAAACAACACACTCCTAAATGATGAATGGGTCAAAAGACAAATAAAGAAATAAAAGTATTTCTGGAACTAAAGGAAAAGGACAATACAACACAACAAAACCTCTGGGACACCCTGAAAGTTGTCCTTAGAGGGAAGTTTATAGCTCTAAGTGCCTATATCAAGAAATCAGAAAGGCCGGGCATGGTGGCGCACACCTGTAGTCCCAGTACTTGGGAGGCAGAGGCAAGACGGACAGTACCTGAAAGGGGGGGTGAGGATTGAAAGAAAAAACAAGAGACAGAGAAAAGGTACTTGGGAGGACTGTCAGTAGGGACTGCAGCCCCGGTTTATTTCAGCTCAGCCTTTTTATACAGTAGAACATCAGAGCTAGCCACCGTTTGCTTAACTCAATTAGCTTCAACAGCTGTTTTTTCCCCACCTTTATCTGAGGGTCATGGAGCAGTCGAATACTTGTTGTGAATTCCACCAATTAACCATCTTCCCTAAATTATAAACACATTCCTCCTGACTTGGCAGAATAATTAGGTACTGGTGTGCAAAACACAAACTCTAAGTAAACAAGCAAACCTTCCACAGCTCAATGTACATAATGGCTGTGCTTATA
>NW_008339573.1:681163-681872 GCF_000622305.1 Nannospalax galili
AAAGAAAGATGAAATCATGAAATTTGCAGGTAAATGGATGGAACTAGAAACTATTATACTAAGTGAAATAACAGAGACTCAGAAAAAAAAAAAACATATATTCTCCCTCATATGTGGATCCTAGCACCAAATCCTGATAAGTGACTATGTATCCAAACATAACTACAGGAACCAGATAATGGAAAGGGATGAGGGAGGTAAAGGAAAAGAAAGAACCTGAAAGCGAAGAACAGTAGGAAACAGGCCTTAATAAGGGAGATATGGATAAAAATTGGGTTAGTTTAAGGGAGGGGGGAGGGAAGGGTATACAAGGAACCTAGGGGATAAAGGGAAAGAAGGAGCTCAAGAGAGGTAGGACCGTAGGAGAAGGGTATTATTAAGGGAGAAAGGGGGAAAATGGGGCCACCTTAATTGGGGAAACCATGATGGAGGGGTGAGACAATGAGAGAGATAAATAATGCCTAGCTAGTTTTCAAAACCAGAGGGAACCATATTACTCCAGCAACCTACTGACAAATTATACATAGCAGATCAAGAAACATATATCTAGGTAAGGTTTATCTGAGAACAAATGGTCTTTGCCCCAGATTTATCTACATGACATACTGTAATTAAAAGTACCAGACTAATGGAACTAACCTTCTTGAATATTTAACATACATACTTTGAGGCCTATAATAATTTGGTCAGAGTGACATAAAGGGCAGTT
>NW_008339573.1:681883-689495 GCF_000622305.1 Nannospalax galili
AGGCTGTCAGCCCCAGAAAGAGGCTGGTGGGTGTTGCAGGACCAGGGAAGTAGAGGGAGGTGAGGGCGGGCCGTGTCTAGAGGCAGTGCTCCTGGGGCCCAAGCAAGGCACCAAGCCTGTGGGGGTGAACAGGGTCAGGAATCAGCAGTGGCTCCCCAGGTGTCTGGGGCCCCAAGACTAGGAATGGCACAGGGCCCAAGCTAGGAGTAGAGAACAGCGGGGGAGATGGAAGGGTGAGGGCGGCTGGCGGAGTCAAGGCGCAGAGGACTGCATGGTAGACTTACCCCCAGAGAGGCCTGAGGGCGGGAGAGTCCCAATATAATTTTTAAGAGTCCATATGTATAGTTAAAGGCTGCTTAACAAGCAACAATGCCAGATAGGAGATACTTTCTTTTGAGTTGTTAGCCAGGGTGGCCCAAGGGACTCCCATTTAGTAACCCAGCATAGAACTGGGAAAATGAACAGCAGACCCCAATCTTATCTGAAGGAATATTGACAACTGATTGCTGCTAGATGAGGCTCAGCTGATGTTCCTAAAACAAAGCCCTCTAGATAGGCTGACTAGATTCACCAGATGGACAAGTAGTGGGGAATGGCTAGGGGTGCCGACAACACAGCAGACAGTAGCAGGGATATCAGAGTATAGGGCTCTAGTGGGAGGAGGGAGGCTATGGGAGGGTGCCATCTGGGAAGTGGGTGTAGAGTTGAATAAGATGGATTGGGATGTTCTATGTGATATACACACACACAAAAAAAATCAACAAATTTTTTCAAATGCATTATAGTTGAAGAGGAAGCATGGAAATTTACATCATGTTAATTAGTAGAGGTGATAAACATTACCATTGAAATCTACCCAATGACTTTATAGACATACACAGGCACCAAGGATCCAAGTGCAACCGATTATGACTAGTAATAATCAGATACATACAGATTAGAGATGTATGCGCCAACATCTCAGTGTTAGTAGCAAAAATAATGAGTCTTCTGCAAGGAACAATATATTCTAAAATGAAATGGAGATCTTTTTAAAGGTAAAAAACTCATTCAATTTTATGTGTTACAGGGCTTATACTGAGTTCAATTTTGTATAACTGTATTAATTCAACTGTGAACCTAGAACCTTAGAGCCACTTGTGAAAGAGATGTATCCTTGCTCTGGAGTGTGTTAAAGCTGTAATGAAATGCTTCTTCTAATCATGTAGTTATTAAAAATTAAAAAAAAATAACTGGAAGGGAACATCAAGATGGCTCAGCAGATAAAGGCACCTGTTGCCAAACCTAATGACTTAATTCCATCCCCAGAACCCACACATGGTAGGAGAGAACTTACTCCAAAGCACACCCACACACATAACACAATAATTCAATCAGCCAATCAATCAATAAATGTAATTTAAAATTTTAAAGAGATGACTGCTGGGCATTGTGGGGCACGCCTTTAAGCCCAGAATTCAGGAGGCAGAGGCAGGTGGATCTCGTGAGATTGAGGCCATCCTGGTCTACATAGAGCATTCTGGGCCAGTCAGGGCTACATAGTCAGACCCTGTCTCAAAACAAGAACAAAAAAAGAAAAAGAAATAATAGGGCTGGGACTGGGGTTAGTGGCACACGCCTTTAATCCCAGGACTCCAGAGGCAGGTGAATCTCTGTAAGATCGAGGCTAGCCTGGTATATGTAGAGTTCTAGGTCAGCTAGGGCTGCAGGGAGACCCTGTCTCAAAAAGAAAGAGGGAGAGGGGGAGGGAGGGAAGGAAGGAAGGAAGGAAGGAAGGAAGGAAGGAAGAAGGAAGGAAGTAAGGAAGGAAGGAAGGAAGGAAGAGAAGGAAAGAAAAGGGCTAGAGAGATAGCACTCAATAGTTAGAAGTATTTGCTGCTCTTGCAGAGGACCTGAGTTTGATTCCCAGCACCCATATCAGGCTCACAACTGCCTGTACCTCCAGTTCTGGAAGATCTGACAACATCTTCTGTCCTCTGAAGGCACCTGCAGACATGCAGCACACATACAGACAAGCGGCATACACATAAATTGGAAAAAAAATTAATAAAAAAAAGGAAGAATAGGGCTAAACTATAGTTTGTCTACATGCTTGTAGCATGCTCAAGGCCCTAGGTTAGACCTCAGCACAAAACAAAAAGAGTACCAATGAGGGCTGAAGAGATAGCTTAGTGGTTAAGAGCACTGGTTGCTCTTGCAGAGGACCTGGGATCAGTTCTCATCACCCACTTGGTGGCTAACAACCATAGGTAACTCCAGTTCCAGGAGATCTGATACTTTCTTCTGGCTTCTAATCTACAGGTATTATACAACATAGGTGTACTTACATACACACAAGCAAAAGACTCATACACATTAAATAAAAATAAATAATTTAAAAAAAAAAAACAGAAAAAGAATACCAATGACGGGTTGGAGAGATGGCTCAGTGGTTAAGAGCACTGACTGCTCTTCTATAGGACCCGGGTTTAGTTCCCAGCACCCACATGGCGGCTAACATCTGTCCTTAACTTCAGTTCCAGGGGATCTGACACTCTCTTCTGGCCTCTGCAGACACAGGCACACACACAGTACACTTACATAAATGCAGGCAAAGCATTCATACACAAAATAAAATAATTTTTTAAAAAAATCTAACATTTGCAAAGACTTGGGGCTGAGGCTTAGCATATGCCTGGAGATCAGAAAGGCCCTAGGTTCTTCTCAGCACTATAAAAAGCAAAACCAAACGAAAGCCTTTGGAAACTTTGAAAGTTTCCAACAGTGATATATCATTTTGTCTTCACAACAACCCAAGGATAATATTAGGAAAACAAATATTATGGAGATTTGTTCCAGACAAGGAAACTGAGGCTCAGCGACAATTCTAGGCAGTAATATTATTGCCCTCATTTTAGAAATGGGGAAACCAAACAGAGTGTAAATCATTTGTCCCACCCAAACTTGAGAGCCAATATCTTAACCAAGCAGTCTGGCTACAGACTGCTAATCTGTATGCTACTCAAATAACCTGCATGGTCATGGGCCAGAATTCAAAATTCAGATCTGTCTAACCTTAGACCATTTCTCATTACCACTAAGTACTGCTATTTCCCTGAACCAGGAAACACAGGGACAAGGAGAGGGAGACAGGAGATTGTGGAAACCTGTGGGATTGGTTCTAAAGACCATGGCATGGAAAGGTACATGTGGGAAAGATGTACCTTCTGGGCTACTAGCTAAGGGCAGAAGGTGAACCAACAATCAGCAAAGAACAAGGGGAGACTTCTGAGAAAAACAAAGGGGGGTTCAGTTATCTCCTGAACCCTCAAGAACCAATTTGAAGCCAAGGAAGATGGCACATATCAGTAAGCTTAGCCCTTGGGAAGTGGAGCCAGGAGGATCAGAAGTTCAAGGTCATCCTCAGCAACATAGTCAATTCAAGGCCAGCCTGGGCTACAAGGGATCATCTCAAAAAATCATCCACTCCTGGAATTCTCAGACAATTTAGATTAAAATTAGAGGTGGATTTAAAGATCTTACCATGGCAACAATTTAAAGAATGATGGATTAGGGGGAAGGGTGAGCTAGAGGGAGACTGGTTTGGAGATGGTAACAAAAATGCAGGTTAAAAATTGATGAGGTGAGCAGGAAGTATATCTGCTTGGTAGAGCATTTGCCTAGCATGCACGAAGTTCTGGGTTGATCCTCAGCTCCGCAATGGAAATAGAAAGTGGTGATCCCTTAATTAACACAGGCAGTGGTTATAGTGCAGAGAAAGAGATGCTGTAAGGGTGAGGAATAGGACAAGGATATCTTTTGCAAATGAAACGGCCTCATTCAGAGCCCAGTCAAAGGAAGGAGGTAGAGAGTGAGAAATGCTGAGGTTGGGGTGGGAGGAATAAAGTGAGGCTTCTAGGAAGAGCAGCCCCTGGAAGTGCCAGAATTAATAACATCCCCACTTTCTCTCTGGCCCCCTGGGTCCCCAGTCTGTCAAACTAGTTCCCCCCAGTTTGCGTGTGTGTGTGTGTGTGTGTGTGTGTGTGTGTGTGTGTGTGTGTGTGTGTGTGTGTGTGTGTCCAGAAGAAGTATCAGCCCTGGGCTCTAGGGCCACACCACAAGGTGAGCTACAGGGACCATCAGGGAAGCATGATTTAGAATCTCATTCCCACTGCCCTTCACTGTGCTGCAAGGACAGTTCAATGTAATATATAATTACCACTGCCCCACAAGGCTGCACTGTACACAGAGCTCCCCACCTTCCTCCTGCTTCCTCCTGCCTGTCTTCAGACTATAAATCAGTTTTCAATCCTGAGTGCTACCTGTAAATGTTCAAGCTCAAGATCCTTGCCCCGTATTCCTGTGTCCCTGGAGAGTGGTTCAGGCTCTGAGTGGCCCCTTCCCCGAGTCCTGATTCTGATTTACTCTTTTTCCCTCATGCAGGGTGGGAGGAGCAAGGGGAAGTTGGACCAGGCTCTAGGGTCTCTGAGGTCATTGGGGCAATGGGGGTAAGTGCCTCTGGGTCTGCTGGGGCCCAGTCAGTCCTAAACTGCCCAGCATGTAGCACTGTGGCAATGTTCCAGCTAGGCAGAAAGGCATTGAAACTGACCCTGTCCCTAAATGGCAACCTCTTCCCAGCCTTGCCAGAAGAGCACAGGGGGCAGCTTCCCTGGAGAATCTCCAAAAGACAGTGCCCTTTCCATGGGTTCATCTGGGACTGAGGAGGTACCAGCCATGGATTGTCCCTGAGCTGGGATGGGTAAGTCCATAGGGTACTTTGGAGGTAACAAAAGGCCAAATTAAGACAAGAATTCTTTTTTTATTTTGTTTTCAGACAGGATCTCATGTAGTTCAGGCTGGCCTCAAACTTGCTATGTAGCTAAGGATTACCTTGAACTTCTGATTCTCTTGCATCCATTTCCTGAGTGCTAGGAGTACAGGCATTCACCATTATGCCCAGTGTATTTGGTGCTGGGGATAGAACCCAGAGGTCTAGACAAACACTCTACCCACCGAGTTATGTTCCTAACCCCAAGACAGGGATTCTTGTTTCATACCTAGCAGGTACCTTAAGGACATCTCTTTAAGAACAAGCTGGCTATTTTCCTTCTCTTCCTATCTCCTATGTAGGATGACTACCATAGCCTCCTTTTTGATCTCCCTGTGGTACCCTCTGATCCATCCTTCTGCTGAATGGAAATCAGGTCAAATCTTTTCCTCTCCCCATTAAACTTCACTGTAATTGTCCCTCCTCTCCTAGAGTAACAGATTCCCTCCCATGGTTCATTAGGCCTGACTCTGTCCAGCTTATCCTTATCAACCTCATCTTTACCATTCCTCCCTTCATTGCCTTGCTAGCCACTCTACATTCTGTTTCTCCACCATTCTTGCCACAGGACCTTTGCCCTAGCAGTTCCCAAAGCCTGAAATGCTCTTGCCCTGGCTTCTAAGATTATCCAATCCAAAGAAGGTCCCCCAGTCCCAAACTATTTGCTATCTATCTTAGTATCCTATCTGTTCACTTTATAGATCTTGTTATAATTTTCAATTCTGTATTATTACCTGATTTCCTCTATTTTCATATTTTTATTTATTATTGTTATTATTATTATTATTATTATTATTATTGAGACAGCGTTTCCCTGGCCAGCTATTATTTTTATTTTTTATGTGTATGAGTATATTGCCTGCATGTATGTAAGTGTACACATGTTATACAATGCCCGTGGAGGTCAGAAGAGGGTGTGAGATCCCCTGGAACTGGAGTTACAGATGGTTGTTAGCTGCCATGTGGGTGCTGGGACTCGAACTTGGGTCCTCTGCCAGAGCAGCCAGTGCTCTTAACGGCTGAGTCATCTCTCTAGCCCCCCCCTTGCTCTTTTTTTTTTCCTTAGGTTTTCATCCCTAGACTGGAATATCCATGAGGGAAGGGAAAACCCTATTATCTTATTTACTACTACTATATTCTAAGTACTTAATCTTATACACACTGGGTATTAATGCTCTGTATGTAGAGTGACTGCCAAGAGTCGTAGAAGCAGAGGCTAACTCCCTAGCACTCCCCTAACTGCCACTTGCAAATTCTTCCTTCTCCCAGCTTGCACCCTCCTGGGGCACGTGAGGGTCTCTACAGCTTCAGATCCCTTTCCTCTCCTTTGGGAAAACTCCACCAATGGCCTCTCCTGGCTGTCCTGAAGCTGCCCTTCTGGAAACTGACAGTAGATGGTCAGTGTTTACCACCTCTTCTTCTCCACCATGGTCTTTAGTTTGCCAGAAAGCTTGGGGGCAGATCAAACTGTTACCTTGTGTGGACCAGGCACTCAGGTTGGGTACTGAGGAGGAAGCTCCTCCATGCATTATAATATCCATGAAGAAAAGGCAAATGAACTGAAAGCACCTTTTGAATAAGCAGCTTGCATTGAGGGAGCTTCTCTAATCCCTAAATGGCTTTGCTGACAGCAAGAAGCTTCCTGGTGAGGGGGAGAAGGGGTGGGAAGTGGGGACACATTTGTCAGGAATCAACTCAGCAGTGCCCTGTCCCTGTGCTTTTAGATTCAGGACATGCTCCTTCTGGCTAATGGAATTCAGAGATTTCTGACCTTGGCCTCCATATTCCACTCCCTTTCCACCCCCATCCCCAGAGCCTGGGGAGCCTGGCCCCTTTGTGTGCTGGAAGCTGAGGCTGCTTGAAGCTGCAGTGTTGGGCTCAATAGGGAATGAATCTCCCAGACCGGAAGAAACCGACTGTGCCTATAAATGGTGAAGCTCTGGTGGCAATATGAAAGCACCCCTGTGCCCCTGCGTAAAGGTGCTCGTCTCTGTACGTTGGTAGGTTTTGTCCATTTAGACAGACCCTGGGAACAAGTACCATTGTGTCGTATGCCTGTGACTACCCTATGTCCCCTCCATCCATTTGTACTACTCTCAGATAATGGGGGACTGGCCTCAGCTCAAGAGTCATGCCTTTTCAAGGACAGATGACTTTTTTCAGAATAATAATGAGCTGATGACACAGTGAGACCCCTGGGCTCTGGAGAGAAGCCAGAAAAGGAGCAATTAGGAACAAAGTGGAGGCTGAAAGGGCTTGGAGGCTCAAGAGCAGTCTCTCCCAGAAATCCCATTCCAGCTCTGCTCATAGAGAACTAAGAGAGGATGCAGATGAAGGAGGCCAGGGGATGTGGACACATTAGCCATCTCCTGCCTCTTCCTGTACCTGCATTCCCTACTTTATTTTCTCTCCCTCTCTTGCTACCAACCTTGCACACACACACACACACACACACACACACACACACACACACACACCATGTGCCTTAGGAGCTGTGCAGTTAAAGCTGGCTATTTTTCCCATCTAGTCGCCTCTCCCCTAGCACTGAACCACTGAACCAAAGCCAGTTCCTGCCCAGAGATGGAGGGAGGGGGTTCCTAAGTGTTCAGTAATGGAATTCTGAGCAGGCAGAGATACACAGGTGACTGGTACAGGCCTAGGAATACCAGAAACTAGAAAGCTGCCTCTTGGGCACGGAACCTGTCAAGGCTAATTGGTCACAATATTGGTTTTTCTTCTTTCTTTTTTACTGCTGGGGACGAAAACCAGGGCAGCGGCTGCTGCAGCTTCTTTCTTCTTTTTAAA
>NW_008339573.1:689844-699554 GCF_000622305.1 Nannospalax galili
TATTTTATTATTTTTATTTTATGTGTACCAGTGTATGGCCTGTATGTATGTAAGTGTGCCCTTGTCATACAATGCCCATGGAGGATAGAAGAATGTGTCAGATCCCCTGGAACTGGAGTTACTGACAGTTGTTAGCTGCCATGTAGGTGCTGAAAATTGAACCCAGGTTCTCTGCAAGAGTAGGCATCTCTCCAGCCCCATTGCTTCTTTTTCTTAAGTGTGTGTGCATGTGTTATGTGAGTACATATATGTGTGGGCGCACTAAGCCATGCCTACATATATAAGACCAGTTGGTCTCTCAGTTGCTTTTCTACCTTATTTGTTTGAGACAGGGTCTCTCACTGAAGCTGGAGCTTGCTGTTTTGACTAGACTGACTGACCAGGGACCCACCTGTCTCTACCTCCCCAGGACTGGGGTTACAGACCTGCACCACTATGCCCAGCTTCGACATGGGTACTGCAGATCTCAACTCAGATCTTCATTATTGCACAGCAAGCACTTTACTCACTAAGCCATCTCCCCAGCCCTAGTACCACTTGTAAGCTAAGCAATTGCTCTACCACTGAGCTGCACCCCAGCTTGACTCCAGTCTTCTTTCCTAATGGATTTAGATAAGTTATCTCTCAGGAAAAGGACGGGAGAGTTCAGAAGCTTAGGAAATATCCTCACTAGAAGGGTTTGGGAGGGCATAAAGCAGGAATTCCTGTCATTGGTCAGAGGTAATTAGTGATAACCTCCTCCCTAAGGTTTCAAGATCCTTTGTCAGAGGACAAACTCCAACAGTAAAGAGGTAGCACCTGTCCCCAAACCAGGGAGCTCTGCCCAATAGCACAGCCCAACACCAGTACATGTTCCATAAGCATTAGTTGTTGTAGACATCAGCATAACCCCTGTGGAGAATCTCTATGGATGGTCCTGCAGAGAGGGCTCTGGAAATCAGGATAGTCCTGCTTCTGGCACTCTGGAAGTCAGTTGTGTGTTGGGGGTGGGGTATGATGGTGAATCTTCATTGTCAGTTTGACTAGATTTGGAATTACCTAGGAGACACACCACTGGGCATGTCTATAAGGGTGTTTCCAGAGAGGTTTAACTGGGAAAAGACCAATCCTGAATGTAGGTATCATCATCCCACCAGCTGAGGTCCTGGACTGAATAAAAGGAGAAAGTGGGCTAATACCAGCAAATGTCCCTCTCTGCTTCCTGGCTGACTGTGGATGCAATGTGACCAGTGCCTTCATGCAACAACTGTTGTGCCTTCCCTCTCATAATGGACTATATTCCCTCAAATTGTGAACCAAAATAAACTTCCTTCTTTAAATTGTTTTTTTTTTCACACAGCAATAGAAAAATAACTAATACAAGTAGGAAGGAGGCGTGAAGATGCACAGCTCAAGGACCAAGGAGGCAGGCACCATGACCTGACCCCCACTGTGGCCTCCACAGGGTCTCTCCTTCCCCTATCTCACCTCACAAAAATGTCTTTCCTCTGAACCCTGTGGAGAGGGGAGTCTTCCTCTGTCCCAGGCAGGCCTAGTGAGTGACCTTTTGCTCAAGTCTGCAAATATATTCTTTGTTAGTCTTGGAAATGAAATTGCGTTCAACATTTGTATAGGGTTTTTCCACCACCTGCCCCTTTACAGACATTAACTAATTAAATGGAGGCAGAGGAAGAGAAGAAGAGGGAGGAAAAAAAGGACTTGGTCAGTGCAGGGGGGTAAGGGGGATGCAAGCTTCTGATCTGGGTAGCTCTCCCTCCTTCCTTCTTTCCTGAAGATTAGATTTACTCTAAAGAGGAAGGAACTCCTGGGGAGTTGGCCTCAGAGTTAGCAAGCTGGTGGAGGAAGGAGGTTGGTAATATATTAAGTAGGAAAAGGTCTTTGTAAGGTCATCTGCCCCATAGCCAGCCATACTTAGTAACTGGGCTCTGTCCGAAAGTACAGGTTTGTCTTCCATAAATGGGCCAGCCACTTTGGCCCCTTTTTGGAGGAGGATATGGGGAAAAATAGTAACTATAGCCAGGGGCAAACTACAGTCAACTGTCAAAGCTCCTTCCCAGGGGACTAGCAGGAGCAGGGCACACAGTTTGGCCCAGGAACCAGGGCCAACCTTTCACTTTCTCTGTGAGTCACAATACTGGGTAGTAGTTGATGGCACGGAGAAAGGCATGGAATCCTCTGCCCCCCAGTGTTCCTCCTGTCCATGAGGGTTGGCAGGAAGCCATCCCCTGTGCCAATGAAATGTCTGTATTTCCCCTCTCCATCTCTCACTGTCCTGTCTCTGTCTGCCAGTGATGAGGCAATCAGTGGACCTGCACTGCAGCAGTCAGTTCTTTCCTGCTGGGGGTGGGGTGAGGAGGATTAGAACTGAGGAACAGCACCAAGAGAGAAACAGAACAGGCTAGTCATGAAGACTGAAGTATGGAGAAAATAAACCATATTTTGGACAGAGATTATGGGGGAAAGGGAAGAAGGCTGAGAGGGAAAAAGAAACAGCTCCATAGGGTGTCAGCCAGCCATGTCAAAGATTGATTTCTCACCAGAACACAACTACAGCTAGGCTGCCTCTTGTAGGATTCCCTTAGGAAGCCTAAGACAGCTGCCCTCGTCCCTGGAAAGATAGTCACATCTCCTGCCCCTGCTGCCTGCTCTCCTTGTACTCCAGTAGGTGCTTGCCTCACAGTATGGGAGTACAAGGGAGCACAGCATGGGAGTTCAAGATGCAAGTAGTATACCTCCTTCCTGATTCCGTAAGAGGGACTGGAAGGTGAAGATTTGCTCTCCTCGCATGGTGAGCATTGCAGGCCTGGCTGCCCTGCCCACCCTGGTCCCATCAATCTGTCTAGTGCAGATTGAAGAGTCAGCAATTCTGGAAGCCCTGCCAAGTCCAGCAGAGGAGGGCCTGACTTCCCTTCATCATAATTACCTATTTTATAAAAAACACAGGCATTGAACTTCATAAAACCAATTAAGACTGCAGGGCGAGGGCATGGGCACAAACAGAAGTCCTGCAGCTCTTGGTAACAATGGAAGTCAACTGCAAGGACAGAGCTATACATGATGGTTCTTTCCTCCCAGGCTCAACCACAAAATGCCCCTCCCCCAACAAAACTACTGCAAATACAGGAGAAGACACTGAGGCCAGGAAACTGGCCTGAAATCCAGGGAAGAACTGACTAACTGATAGCAACAGTGAACACTGAAGACGTTCCTTCCCTTTTGTGACCGACATCCTAACAGAGCCTGGTTTCTCCCCCGACATCCCTCTAGTTCCACAAAACCTCAAGAGCTTCCATCATGTTGCCAAGGCAACCACAGCCCTGCAAGACTCACAGTGATTCTGGGAGAGAGCAGAGACTGACAGGAGCCCCAGACAGGACACCAGGGTTGGGGTGGGGGGCATGTCTGAGGGAGACAGGGAGACAGGGACTGCAGACTGAGCAAGCAGCAACCCCTCTCCCTGCCCAGCCTGTTTCAGGTTCTGTGTTCAAGCTGTGGGTTTGTTTCATAGGCTCAGACCATGAGAGTGAGAAGACAGCAGTGACACATTACTCCCTGGGCCTGGGCCTCCCTGCACAGTAGACACATGGCCCAGGGCACTTCTTTCAAAGGCCAGAGGGATGCTATCATCACTACCTACTCTCTTGTAATTCCCTTGTGGGAAGCAGTACTGCTAAGAGATGGTGTCTTGTTTGTATGCGGTGGAGTGGACAGAAACAGTCAAGACTTAGCTCTTGGCTCAGTTACTTCCTAGGACTCTATGACCTTGGGGAAGTCACTTCTTTGTCTGTTTTCTTAGCTGGAAATGGAAATAATATGAATATTTCCAGGTTTTAATAATACTATACATATCATACATTTGCAGAAGGCCCGGCACATGTTAAGTGACTTCTTTTAGATTTTTGTTTGTTTGAGACAAGGTCTTCCCGTATCTCTAGCTGGCCTGGTTCTTGATATGTAGACCAGGTTGGCCTTGATCTCACAGAGATCTCTGTATGTTTGAGGCCAGCCCACAGAGCACAGAAGAGGGTATCAGACACCCTGGATCCTCTGGAACTGGAGTTATGGATAGTTATTAGCCACCATGTAGGTACTGGAATTCAAAGGTACTGGATTCAGCCAGTATTCTTAACCACTGAGCCATCTCTCCAGCCCAAGATTCCTATTTGTAACAGAAAGCATTCCCAAAAATGTCATTCTCACACACTGAAAAGCCAGGCTTGGTGGCTCATATTTGTAATCCCAGCATTCAAGAGACAAAGCTGGAGGATCAGATCAGATCAAAACAGAGAGATGACAGACAAACAACTCAGTAAGTTACATGCTAGAGCACTATCACCAACTGGCTCAAATTCCCAGTTCCCTAAGCAATAGGGAGACTTTGGGGGTTAGGATATACTTCAGTGGTAAAGCACATGAGGTCCTGAGTTGATCTGCAGCATGCACACATGAGCATATATACATCCACAGACACAGAGAGGAAGAGAGACAGAGAGAACACAAGGCTTCTGCAGTGGAAGTGGGGAGTTAGTAGGGCAGTACTAGTGAACTTCCAACTCACTTTCAGACCAGAAATGAGCCTTTGCCCTCTGCCCTCCATCACTTCTCTGAAGCCTGAGGTTTCCCAGCAGGCTGATAGTTATCTAATGCTCAGCAACCAGTAGAAAAGGGTGAGCGGCCATCTTAGATGGAAAAAAGGTTTGTCCCTATACAGAATGTCAGCCTATGGGAGGGGATACAACTGAATGGATAAAATCCATTACCTTTTTTGTTTGTTGTTCAGTATTTTAGCCCAGGCTGGTGTAGAATTTAATATATAAACCAGATTAGCCTCGAATTCATGAGTGATCCTCTTGCCTCAGCCTCTCAAGTGCTAGGATTGTAAGTGTGAGCCACCATGCTGAGCTACAGGACTCTACTATGTAGCCCAGGCTAGCCTTGAACTCACAGTTCTCCTGCCTTGGCTTCTGCCAAAAGGCTAGGCTTTACTTCTGGGCTGTGTAATCTGACATAGGCATTTTACCCTTGCTAGGCCCATAAATCAATACCATACCAGCCCTTTGATTAGGAAGAAGGAATTCCTGAGGGTCAGGTGTTTGGGGGTGGTGAGAAGCCCGAGAAAGGCAACTGGAAAGAAAATGGGCTTGGGGAGTCATTGAGAAACCTCCCCCTTCTGGACTTCACTGCAGCTGCTGCCCAGAAAGCCCCAAATATGTGTGCTCTGGTTCCAGAATGTGCCACACCCACAAGCCTGCTCAGCAGTCCCAGCCTCAGCCCAATCCCATCTGACTCCCTCCAGCAAGTCCACATAAAGTCACAGAAAATTGTGTCAAATCTGAGAGAGAGAGAGAGAGAGAGAGAGAGAGAGAGAGAGAGAGAGAGAAACATCCCCCTCTTCCCCCATCATGAAGAACCTAGTGAGCAGGGCATGGGAAATAGCAACACAGATTAATCTGGAAATAATTCTGAAGAATATTGAAATATTCAGCTCTTCTAAGATGGCCTGAGGTCAACTGTTGGAGACTGGCAAAGGGTCAGAAGTTTCACTGTCCCAAACTAGGCCAGAGCCAGCCTTGGCTATATCATATCCACACAAACTGATCTCTCAGAGACAAAGATCAGCTTCCCCCAGCCCATGGAGTCCATGACAGGTTAGAAAAGCCAATTTTCTCTCAAGTCTCTGTCTCTACCTTCCAGAAAAAGATTGCTTCCAGTTCTTGAACCATCTGCCCTGCTCACCTTCAGACTGATGGATGGGCAAAATTTCGTAAGCCAAGGCCTTGAAGCCTTTCCTGGGGTGACTCAGGAGCTCCTCCTGCTGTTTAGCTTAACTGAAGCGGGCTGGAGGTGGGAAAGGAAGGATTCTAGCTACAGTGCCCCAGTTCTTTCTCTCAGGAGGCAGTTTCAGAGCCTGGCCTCGAAGCCCCTTATCTTACTGCCAGATCCTGAATCGGAGCTGGACATCCCCAAGAGGCACACAGACGTGACCCTGACCAGAGGACACCTAAGCTGTTTCACCCCAGTCCCTATGCTGTGGCCTCTAGACGTAGGCAAAGAGCTCTAAGTCAGGGTGTCCAGCTGCAGATACCCCCAGCCTCAGCAGAAAAGGCATGGTCCACGTGACAAAACCAGTTTCCTTCTCTGAGCCCAAGAGAGCAGAAGCTGAGACATACTTAAAGGCACCTCTGAACCCTAAATATTGGCCATGAGTTAGAGCAGGGCACATCCTGCCCTCCCAGTAACTCTCTTGGGGTCAGTGGGACATGTTACATTTACTACTGGCAGATAATAGCTATTTCCAGAAGGGCTTCCAGCTCCTTGTCTGTAAGCACCGGAGAGACCCACAAATTCCTAGGTCTTTAGTTCTTACATTGCATAAGCCTTATGGGATTCTACAGCTCATTGCTCATCCCCAGAGCTGCCTTCTCTCCAGGACTATCCATGCCTCCGTTCCCTTTTCTCCCTGCTTCCCTGGTTCTAGTTGTTTCTGCACTCTGATTTAAATCCATCTTGCTACATTATAAATAAAGGCAGCTGGAAGGGGAAAAAGAGAGGAGATGGTGAGAAGCTAGTTAGATGAAGATCGGGATTGGAGAGATAAACCCCTGGAGAAGTCAGGGTTGGCTCTACAGATGCGGTATCACTAGTCATTCTACCTTTCAGCATCTTGAAGCTTCATGTGTGTGCTCTCACTAAATGTAGGCTTAGACACACACATTATCACTTAGCCTGTGGGGAAGGCTTGGCATATGTGAGGTTGGAGGGGACAGCTCTCCTCACTGTTTTAGTAGTTCCACCCCCACATGCAAAATTATCTTCCTCTCCCCACGTTCCCCTACCTCTGCCTCCAGGCTTCTAGCACTAGGTCTTTGTGTTTTCAAAACAACTCCTTCCTTGAGTGATAAAACAGGACACACACAGGGGTGGGGTGGAGGGTGCTGGAGAGATGGCTTAGCAGTTAACAATGCATACTGCTCTTGCAGAGGATCTGAATTCCATTCCCAGCACCCACATCAGGTGGCTCACAGCTGCTTGTAACTCCATTTCCAGGGGGATCTGACCCCTCTTCAGGCACCTGTACTCACATGCACATACCTACACACAACCATGAAAACATAGACATAATTTAAAGTTTTTAAAATACAAAACAAAAACAAACAAACAAAAAAACAGAACATGTGGCTGGGGAGATGGCTCAACAGTTTAGAGTACTTGCTGATCTTGTAGAGGACCCAAGTTCGAGCCCCAGTACCCACATGGTAGCTAACAACTGACAGTAACTCCAGCTCCAGGGAGTCCAACACCTTCTTCTGGCCTCCTCTGAGCATTGCATGCACATGGTGCACTTACATACATGCAGGCAAAACACATAAAATAAAAATAAATAAAATAAAACAGAACACATGGTGCCAATAGAATGGGGGAGTGGAGTGAAAGTGGAAGACTTCCCCTATTATGCCATGAAACAACTCCCCCTATCTGCCACCTCCTTCATCACTTGCCTCTGGCTCCTGCAAAAGCAGCCCTCCCTATACGAAGCAGTGGACTGCAGGGGACACCTATTTTTCATAGCAGGAGCTGAATTGGTGGTTGGGCATGGGGGAGGCCTTAAGCAACAGCATCCCCACCTAAGTCAATACCCCTGCCTCATTGCCCCATAATTAAAGAAACAAAAGGAAAAGCCTTCCCAGCCAATCCCTACAGCTACATTGCAGTCTGCAGTCACCCCAAGTTTTCAAAATCCCTATTCAGACCACCCCCAACCCTGTCCTTCCAAGATAGCCTATATTTTTCAGATGTTGGAAAGCTGCTCCAGGATATTTTACCCTGAAAGACAGATTCACTCTTGGAATGCAAGGAGACAGTGATGAATTCACCCACACACTGGCAACATACTTCCATTAACCCTTACGTCCAAATAATTCCTGTAAATCACCAAGGATGAGACTGGGGAGGGGAAAGCAAGTCCCTGAAATCAATCTCCAGCAAGAATTACTCCTTCAAACCTGGCCAGCATGAGGCAGGACAAATATCCAGTACCTTAGGGCTTCTGGGGTGAAGCAGTAGAAATCAGGCCTCATCCCACCTGCTGCCCAACCCATCCCTTCCCAGACCTAAGCATTTGTCCATCTCCCCCTTTGGAATGTGGAGGAACAACACAGATTTGCGATCAACCACCCTGTTCTGGAAGTTTCAGGGCTCTGGCTGCTCCTGGGGAAGGGAGGGCAGCATCTCCATGCCCTTGGTAGCCAAGAGAGCATTTCCTGTGGTACTAGCATGCAGTGGTACCCAGGGGCAGCCAAGAGAAAGATAACTGAGATCTGTATGCAGTTGGTTTACTCATTCCTTCTGAAATGACCCTAATTATTGTGCCCCCCACTTTTGAGACAGGGTCTCCCTACAGCCCTTGCTGGCCTAGAACTTACAAAGATCTACCTGCCTCTGCCTCTAGTGTTAGAACTAAAGGTGTGCATCACCAAGCCCAGCTATTGACCTTTTTTTTTAGTACTTGAACCCAGGGCCTTGAGCATGCTAGGTGAGTGCTCTACCTCTGAGCTATATCCCCATCCCCTTTTCTTTTTGGAGACAATCCCACTGTGTAGCCTTAGGTGATCTGGAACTTACTATGTAGATCAGACTGACCTTGAACTCACAGAGATCTGCCTACCTCTGCCCCCTGAGTGCTGGTGTTAAAGGAGTACGCCACCATGCCTGGTCCTGGTTTGTTTGTTTTTTCTTTATTTTTTTATTCAGAGGAGAGTGTGAATGTAGTCACTAACTACCACAAATTATGCAATTGAGTTTCCCACATTGGGGAAATCCCAGGGGTAAGCATATCCAGAGAACAATGGCTAAGCCTTGCCTTGGGAAAACTATCTTCATGGTATCTCCCCTGCCAGATAAAAAGATTATTTATTTATTTGTCTTAAGACAGTGTCTCATTATGTAGTCAAGCTGTCCTCAAACTCTGGATTTTCCTGTGTCAGCCTCCCAAATACTAGGGTTACAAGTGTACACTGCCACTCTGAGCTACTGCCCTCCATTTTGCAAAGCCACAGAGGGGCTAACTATAGTACAGCTACAGCTGAAAAGGGACAGATCAGAGTCAAACACAAGTCTCTCTGTATGATCACATCTGTGCTGGATAGCTTTAGTGTCAACTTGACACACTTGGGTTGAGGGAGTCTCAATCAGGGAACTGCCTCTATTGGACTGGCCTGTGGCCATATCTGAAGGGCATCTTCTTGATGAGTGATGTGGGAGGGCCCAGTCCATTGTGGGTGGTGCCACCCCTGGGCAGGTGGGCCTGTGTAGCATAAGAAAGCAGGCTGAGCAGGGGCCAAGGGAGCAAGCCAGTAAGCAGCATTCCTCTATGGCCTGTGCTCCAGCTCCTGCTTCTAGGTTCCTGCCCTGAGTTTCCTACCTTGGGCTCCCTGATGAACTGCAACCTGGGAGCTGTAAAATGAATAAACCCTTTCCTCCCCAAGTTGGTATTGGTCAGAGTGTTTTGTCACAGCAATGAAGAAACAAACTAGGACAACATCCTAGTTGATAGGTAGAGAATGGGCCGGAGCGATCGGGAGGCGTGGATGGAGGAAGGCAGGAGCAGATGGAGGAAGGCACGAGCGGATGGATGAGGCACCAAGGCTCAGATGGAATTCTCAGCGGGATACAGATTTATTTTGCACTGGGGAAGGGAAGGGAAAGGAGGG
>NW_008339573.1:699718-709596 GCF_000622305.1 Nannospalax galili
GGGGTGGGGGGGGGGGAGGGTTGGGGGGAGAAATGGGGGGGGGGGAAGCAGGTAGGATTAGGTTGTGGAAGTGTTTACTTTTTCCCTCTTAAGATGAGAGAAAAACAGTTTCTAAAATCTCTGGTTATCAGGTAGAATCTGTTTATCTTATCTTTGGAGATCAGAGGAAAGGCAGGCTGCTTCTCAGCAGAGTTTGTTTCCCTTGACTCCAAAGGTCAAGGTGAGGTCCCTGTTGGGGAGGGGGGAAACTGTGGCTTTTTGGAACCCTAACACTAGTAGGAAGCGGGGCCAAGAGCAGGTGGCATTTCAATTGCTAAGTATACCCACCTACCCTTGACTCTGGGCCACAGCTCGCATTTATGGTTGTTGCCCTTGCCCTGCTCACATGGCCTGCCACCAAGCCAGCCTCCAGCTGGAAGGTTTATACATCTTGGGGATGGGCCAGGTGGGGCCTGGAGGCAGAAAAGAGAAAAGCTGGGCTTTCTACAAGGCCTGGAAGGAATGGAGGGAAAGAAAGCTGGGCAGATGGGCTTGAACTGGCTGAGTCAAAGGCTGGGCAGTGGGCAAAGTGTAAAGCATAATGTGGCCTACCTTTGCCCAACTGGCTGTCTGAGCACTTCTGTCTTCCTCCATTCTCCTCATCACTCCTCAAATTGCCTACTACAGCTGTGATTCTTTCTAAATAGGCACCCTCCTTCCACAACAAGACTGGCATGTAAAGGGATACTGTGGACTCATTACAGCCTTGTAGACTTCAAGCAGCAGCAGCCTGGGCAACTGGCTGCCCAGACCACAACAGGAACCGTTTGTGATATTCTGTTGTAGCAGATTGGAGAGTTTCCTGTGGCTCAGACCTCAGGATGAGGAGCCAGGTTGGAAAAAGCAGCAAAGAGGACCGCCCTGAGCTCTTGGCCAACCAGCCAGCTTGTTAGTAGCCTAGAATACTGGTGTCCATATGGACTCTTCCCTGCCTAGAAAGAGATAAGTCAGAATTATCCAGTCTTGTGATTCTAATAGCAGTGGGATTCTGCCTCCAGCCCTGAAGTTCCCAGAAATGAGGGGAGGATAAGTAGGTACTTGTTGGTTCCCTCTATCCTCCAAGTCTCTTAGTGGGAAGAAACTTATCTCCTCCCCTCAAGTGTTTTGTAGAGTAGGGGTAGGGGCACAGTATCTTTCTCTCCCATCATCCAAGTGTATTTGCTGGTGTTTGGACTAATTTGTCTAGTATCTTAGTTATTTCATACTGTTAGAACAAACAAACCAGGTGGCTTATAAACAACTGAAATTCATTTCTTTGTCTATAAAGCTAACCTCCTGCCAGGTGTAGTGGTGTATGACTACAATCCCAGTATTCAGAAGACTGAGGCAGGAAGATCACTGATACATGGTGAGTTCATGAATTACATGGTAAGATCCTGTCTCAAAAAAACAACCTTGACAACAACAGAATCAAATTCCTTTCCTCAGCTCATCATAATATTCATTCTATTTTATGGAATGAAGTATTTCTCAACTTCAGAATCTTAAATAAAAGTCTATTGAGATTTCATTTTTTTCTTTTGGCAGGCCTTACCTCTTAATACCACCATATTGGGGTAGTGTTTCAACATATGAATTTTGGGGAAACAAAAACATGTAGCTTAGAAGAAGAACCAAATATATCATGAGATGTCAAGAGAGAAGAACTTCAAGACTGGCCTTATCTGTGGTCACTCTAGATAAGGTCACTCCACTGTAGCTCAAAGCCAGAAAATCCAAACTCTTTAAAAGCATAGCAACTTGGGGCTGGAGAGATGGCTCAGCGGTCAAGAGCACTGACTGCTCTTGCAGAGGACCTGGGTTTGATTCCCAGCACCCACATGGTGGCTACAAACCATCCTTAACTCTAGTTCCAGGGGAATCTGAAGCTCTCTTCTGACCTCCGAGACACTGCCCGGATACACTCACATACATGCAGGCAATACACTCATACACATAAAATAAAAATAATAAAATAAATATATATATATATATTTTAAAAAGCATAGCAACTGACAGAATCACAGGGTCTTCAAAGCATCTTCAAAGATCCCTAGATTCCAGGCCAAAGGATCTCACAAACTATTTGGTGACTGACTGAAGTGTGAGCCAGGGGTTGGAGAAGCAGCACATTTAGAGCATTTGCCTAGCATATATGAAGCCCTTGATTTGCTCTCCAGTCAGCAGACACACATACACACACACACACACACACACACACACACACTAGGTGTTTGAATCTTTTTAAAATATCTTTTATTATTTTTATTTTATGTGTATGACTGTTTTGCTTACCTGTATATGAATGTACCCATGTCATGCAATGCCCACAGAGGCCAGAAGGGAGTGTTGGATTCCCTGGAACTGGAATTACTGACAGTTGTTAGCCACCATGTGGGTGGTGGGAATCAAATCAGAATCCTCTGGAAGAACAGCAAGTGTTCTTAATTGCAAAACTATCTCTCCAGCCCTATGTTTTAATCAATTTATTTGTTTATTTATTTATTATTTTTCATTTGGTTTTTTTTTTTTTTTTGGTCTTTTTGAGACAGGGTCTCCCTGTAGTCCCAGCTGTCCTGGAACTCACTATGTAGACCAGACTGGCCTTGAACTCACAGAGATCCGCCTGCCTCTGCCTCCCAAGTGCTGGGATTAAAGGTGTGTGCCACCGCGCCCAGCTATTTTTGGTTTTTGAGACAGTCTTCCTGTACTTTCAGCGGGCCTGGAATTTGCTATGTAGACCAGGCTGGCTTTGATTTCATAGAGACCTACATACCTCTGCCTCCCAAGTGCTAAGAATAAAGGTGTGTACCACCACACCTGACTTTTTGTTTTGTTTTTGTTTGTTTTTTAGACAGTCTCACTGTGTAGCCCTGGCTAGCCTGGAGCTCACTATGTAGGCCAAATGGCCTGGAACTCAATAGAGATCCACCTTCCTCTGCCTCCTGAGTACTGGGATAAAAGACCACTGCTCCACCATGCCTGGCTTCTTTTTTTTTTCTTCTTTTCTTTTCTTTTTTAAAGGCAGAGTCTCAGGCTAGAGAGATGGCTCAGTGGACAAAAGTTCTTCCTGTACAAGTATCAGGACCTGAACTTGAATCCCCAGCACCTATATAAATGCCAGACATAGCCACATGTGCCTGTAATCTCAGAGTTGGGGTGTGGAGATAGGCAGAGCCTGGGAGCTCACTGGCCAACCAGCCTCACTAAAAATGCATGAGAGTGATAGAGTAAGACATCCAACATCCTCCTCTGCTCTCTTGGCTTACATGGGCATATACACCAGCACACACGTATACACACACATATACCACAGGCCACATACACACAATAAAATTAAAAGACAGGGTTTCATATAGTCGGGGCTGCCTTTGAACTTACTAGGTAGTGGAAGCTGTCCTTGAATTCTTGAACCTCCTGCTTCCACATCCTTAGTGCTAGGATTTCAGGTATATGCCCACACATCTGGTTTTTATGCAGCACTGGGAATTGAACCCAGGATTTTGTGCATGATAGACTAGTACTCTACCAACTGAGCCACATCCTCACCCTAGGTTTCTGGATTTTGAAGAGGGAAGCCAGTAGTTCCAGAGAGCCCTCCCCTCATTATGGAGGTGCTCAGCTGATGCTGGATAAGCACCAGTGGGGCAGGAATATGCTCCAAAGGAAGCCGTTTTTGTTTTTAAATTTTATTTATTATTTTTATTTTTTGTGTATGCATGTATTGCCTGCACGTAGGTAAGTGCACCGGTGTCATGCAATGGGAGGTCAGAAGAGGTTTTCGGATTCCCTGGGATTGGAGTTACCAACAGTTGTTAGCTGCCATGTGGGTGCTGGGATTCAAATCTGGTTCTTCTGTAAAAACAACCAGTGTTCTTAACCGCTGAGCCATCTCTCCAGCCCCAGGAGCCATTCTTTTCTTTTCTATTCTTTCTTTTTTATTGAGGCAGGATCTCATGTATCCTTCAAATGTACTGTGTAACCAAGGCATGTGTCACCACATCTGGGTTTTTGTGTAGTGCTGGGGCTCTAACCCAGGGCTTTGTGTGTGTTAGGCAAGCACTCTACCAACTAAAGTATATCCCTAACCTGAGGCCACTGTTTTCTGACTTAAGGAAAGAAGAGAAGGATAGAGTGTGTGTGGGTGGGAACAGAGTCTTGCTACTTGCCAGGTGACCAGAAAGCCTACACTGGTACTACTACCAAAAAGGAAGTTGGAGACAAGTTCTCATGGAGCAGCCCACTAAGTAGATAAGAGTCATTATCAAGTCACCTCTGAGCCTACCTGGGCCTGGATCTTTGTCTAGACACTTCCTCTCCAGCTGAGGCTGGGAAGCTGGTACAGACACTTACAACCTCACTCTTCACAGTGCTGCCACTAAGGAGCCTGATTAGTAGAACCCCATGCCGTGCTGCTAATGGGTTGGGGACATTAAGCATAAATGATCTCCCAGTCATCAGCTTGAACACAGCCTAAGAAGAAACAAATATTTTAATCTCAAAGACATAGAAGTATAGATGCACAGGAGGTTTCCTCTGCTTATTCTGAATTGATTGTCTTCTATCCTCCACCTGCAACAGTTCTGCAATTCTCAAGTCCAGGGATGCCCTGCCTAAGGAGGAGTATGGCAGAGGTGGAGGTGAGGTGGGACAGGTAGCAGAACCATCTTGTTAGCCCCTCATGCACTTAAAAGTCTAAGAACCATTACTTAGGCTTGTGAAATGGCTCCACAGGGTAAAGGTGCTTGCTGCCAAGCCTGATGACATGAGTTCAATTCCTGGAACCCACATGGTGAAAGAAAAACACCAACTCCTGCAATTTTTTTCTGACTTCCACACATGTACCATTGCACGGGAACACATACACACAAAATACACAAATGTAATAATTTTTTCAAAACACCATCTCTCTAGGCTCTACTTCCTACTCCCCCATCCCTCTCAGAAGGGGAAAGTCAAGAACAGAAAAGCTAGGAGAGGATGCAACAGGCAGCCTCATCCGAAGGGGGAGAAATGGAACTTTCCCAGCATGGAAATCCCAAATCAGGGCTCAGAGGAGGCCTTTGATCTCCTCTGGCTGTAAATGTCAGAACAGTGTCTAAGTGGCCCTGTGAGGAGACTGTCTGGGGAGAACAACAACCATGACCTTTTGCATTTTGCCCAGAACAGAAAAGGATAATGGAGCAATCTTTCAGGAAATTTATCTCCTGCTCAGCCCTAGCTTTTCTGTTTACCTTTCCCTTCACCTGGGTTCCCCTGACACTCTAAGCCCTCCCTTCTATCTCCCCCAGCTATCTGGCCATGCAACCTCTCCTAGCCTTTACCTCTCATCCATTGACTGAGAACTGATTCAAACTGATTCTTAGACAGACCAGCAGTATGTGAGGTCCGGCTCCAGAGGGAATAAGGTATAAACTAGAACCATAACCTTTGATAGGTAGTCTCTCCTCGGGCCCTCCCCTATTCCGCCCAGTCCACACCAGTTTATCTTGCTACCTCAAGAAGCCACTGTTTCATTCCTTACCTGAGAAGGCACTCTTGAAATAAAAAGGCTGTGTGACGACAAAATCTAGGCTCCTAGCCAATCTGTAAGTTTCCTGAGGGCTGGTACTTACTGGTCTATAACTCATTCTCCTTTTATATCTATCATACTAGATCCCTAGGACATTATATACCTAATGAATATTTGATAAATTGAACAAAAGGGAACTCCCAGAAGGAAGAAATTGAAGGCTTTGTTTTCAAACTGAAGCTGCAATAGAGATCAAGAAATGGACTCTCCTGAAATGAGTGCAGAACCTCTCCCCAACCCTTTGGCTGCCTCTGCACCATGTACTGCCATCTTCACCTGTTCATTCATTCATTCAGAAAACATGTCTCTAAAACACCTATTATATGTGGACTCTTGATCAATAGCTTAGTGGGGGGAACAGATATAAAGCAGGTCAACATATTTCAGGTAGTGTTAACTGCCCTGTAGAAAACAAAGTATATTCAGGCATGGTGGTACGTGCCTGTAATCAGAGAACTTTGTTTTTTGTTTTGTGGGATTTTTTTAGACAGGGTCTCACTATGTAAACCAAACCAACCTTGAACTCACAGAGATCTTCTTGCCTCTGCCTCCTGAGTGCTGTGCTTAAAGGCATGAGCCACCATGTTCATCCTGAGATCCTGTCTCAAAAAACAAACATCAATAAAAGCATCAGGGAAACTACTTAGACTATTGCAGAACCAAGATTTTTCTCCCCAAATTCATTCCCTCTCACATTTTAATTGGACACAGAAAAAGGATTACATTCCCTAACCTCCTTTGCAGCTATGTGCAGTCATGGGACAAAATGCCAAATGATGGGATAAGCAAAAGCAATATACACAAATCTCAAATCATGTTCTTATGGCTTAGCACAGCTGGGCACTGTGCCAGTTTCCATCTCCCCCCAACTCTTTTTTTGTATAATTGACTAATAAAGATTATATAGCCAGGTGTGGTGGTGCACACTTTTAATCCCAGCACTTGGGAGGCAGAGGCAGGCCAATCTTTGTGAGTTCGAGGCCAGCCTGGTCTACACAGTGAGTTCAAGGACAGCTGGGGCTACAAGGAGACCCTGTCTCAAAAAGACAAGAAAAAAAAAAGATTATGTATGTTTAGAGGGCTGAGGAGATAGCTCAGTCAGTAAGATGGTGCCAAGGAAGAGTGAAAATCTGAATTCAGATTCCCAGCACCCACTTAAAAAGCCAGGCACAGTGGCACATTGTCCCGAACCCGCGGGATCTGCAATGGGGTACCTGGATTGGGGAGTGGGGATTTGGATGGGGCAAGAGACAAGAGAAATGGAGATAAGACAGCGTTCTGATCAAGTCTCGTTTATTGCAGCACAAGCATGAGGTTAAATAGAGAATGAGAACAAAGGAGTAAAGATTAAGAGTAATCATATCAGCTAGACTGCAGGGGCCCAGATGTACTCTAAGGGAGGAATCTACTGATTAATGGAAAACAGGGGACGGGGCAGGAAAAGAGTACAAGGCCATGGGCCAAGGCTGTGGGCCAAGGTCGCGGGCTCCGTCCCATGCCTGTGGGAGGAGAGTGGGTAGAATGGAAAGTTACCAGCTTAGGTCTGTTCAGCAGTTTTGAGAAGTGGCTGAGCCTCAGGCTCCAAGGGGAATGGCTAGTAGTGCCATCATAGCAACGCGTCCCTTGGCATTCTTGATCCAAAATATCGAGGTGATGATAATGGACCTGAATTGGTTTTGCCTGAAATGCCTCCATCTGCTGTTTAATAAAGACCGTAAGCCTTTTTACTACCAGTGGCCCTAGTGTAAGAAGGAGCAGGAAGAGGAGGAAGGACAGAATCACAGAGGGGATCCAAGAAAGGAAGGGGGAATCCAGCCATCTAGAAGGATTTTGATTAAAATGATGCAGTTTGTAACTGATGGTCTGCAGGGTCTGTATATTTTGTTCTACTAATCCTGATTCATTGACGTAGAAACAGCACTCCTCCTGTAAGAAAAGGCAGGTTCCCCCTTTTTCAGCAGTGATAAGATCAAGGGGCCTACGATTTTGAAGGGCAACTTGTGCCAGGGAAGTCAGCTGGCGTTGCAAGGATGCAACAAGCAGAGGCCATTGTGGTCTGGCTGGGCTGTAAAAGAGAACAGAAAGAAAAGAAAAACGTTTCTCAGGGAGCCTCATTCTCCCTGGAACATTGGTTAACATCTATCTGCCTCTGTCCAGATTACAAAAGGGATGAATACCCCTCTCTTAATACATGGGCAGAGTAGCCAGGCGAACTCCCCTGGTGAATACATGGTCAATTGGGGTACAATAGTAATTAATACACAGGGTCCTGGAGAGGAAATAGTGATCTGTTGATACAAGAATCCATTGCACCAGAAAGACATAAGGGGGGGCATTAAGAGATGAACTGACAGATAATTACTGTGACACACAAAGGAGGGGGGAGTGTGGGTGGTAGTGATATAGCAGAGGGAAATATTTTGAGTAGGATTATAAAGTAAAGGGATAGACGACATGGGGGGAGAAGGTGCAGTGCCAGCGGTAATGATGTTAGGTGCAGAGGAATAGTTAACAGAGACAGCGGCTAGTAAGGGGTGAACCAAAGAGGCACACAACAAGCACGATGAAGCATTGATATTAGAAAGGTTTAACAACTGTAAAGCGAAATTTAGATAATTGTGCCAAAGGGCAAGATTAAGGGTGGAGTTTGACTGTATGGCAGACTGAAGCTTAGTCTCATACATGGGAAATAGAGACCCCACAAGGAGTGAGGAGTATCCATCATTATAAATTTTTCCTCTAACTCCATTTTGCCACCTGACATCCCAAGGGTCATCTATACAAATTGTGAATTGACCATCGTCATAACTCAATATGCCATTTTTGCTATAAGCATCATGAAGGCAGCAAGCCCAGAAGGAACATTGGTTAACATCTATCTGCTTTACTAAGCATTCAGGCAACCAGCGGGCTGCATCATGTTGCTGTGAATAAATGCAGACAGATCCTCTTCCCCATATTAATACTGGGTCTGGGCCATGCCATGAATTATCCAGGGGGTCCTTCCATTTAACCATGGCATAGCTTGTCTTAGATTCCACGTGCCAGAAGAGATCTGCAGCCGACTTACCATGAGCGTCTAAATTTAAAAAATTTAAAATAAAGAGTATATGGTTTAATAAATTCCTGGGGGATCCTCTGATGGGGTACCATTTCCCCTTTTTCACTTTATTTAGTGTATTTTTTATAAGTAGATGAGCTCTTTCAACTATGCCCTGGCCCTGTGGGTTGTAAGGTATTCCCATCGTATATTTTATCTGCAAGGTGTTGCAGAAATTTTGAAAAGCTTGAGATACATTTCCGGGACCATTATCCATTTTAATATGTTTCAGGGTACCCATAGTAGAGAAGCAGTGGAGCAAGTGAGCAATAACATGTTTAGTAGCTTCCCCTGTTTGTAATGAAACACAGAGAAGTCCACTGAAAGTATCAATGCAAACATGAATATATTTAAATTTGCCAAATTCATTATAATGAGATACATCCATTTGCCAAAGCATGTTAGGAACAAGTCCTCTCGGATTGACTCCTAGATGGGGAACAGGAAGGAAAGTGACACAAGTCTTACATACTTTAACTATTTGTCTAGCTTGTTCTCTGGTGAGTTTAAACATTAATCGTAAGGAAGCCACATTAAGATGATGTGACTCATGAGCCTGTTGAGCTTGAGCAATGTTAGAAGGAGTAGCAACAGCAACAAGCCTAGTGGCTGCATTGGCAACCTGATTGCCAGCTGTTAAAGGCCCAGGAAGATTAGAGTGTGCTCAATTGTGTCCTAAAAAGAAAGGGGCCGTCCTCTGGCGGATGAGGTGCTGGCACTGATGAAAAAGATCTGCAGCTTCAGAAATATGCCCAATTATAGGAACAGTTTCTAAAAGAGGTACAGCACGAGCTATATATGCACTGTCAGTATATATATTAAGAGGTGTATCAGGGAACATAGAGAAAACTGATATAATGGCAGACAGTTCTAGTAGTTGTGCAGAGGTGTTGTTGGTTCAAAACCGCACAACTTGATCGTTCCAAGTATAAGCTGCCATGCCATTTGAAGAACCATCCATAAAAACTAACAAGGAGGCTGATGGCTAGTAATGCATGGAAAAATGAAAGTATGCAGATTACAAAATTGAATAAGCTTGTCAGGTGGGTAATGGTTATCTAAAACCCCCGGAAAATTAGCACGAGCTATTAGCCAAGTTTCTGAGTTCTGAAGTGACCAGTTAATGTGATCCTTGGTATAAGGTTGTACAATATGAAGAGGTTCCATACCGAAATATTTACAACTGTG
>NW_008339573.1:711203-712530 GCF_000622305.1 Nannospalax galili
ATATCAAAATCCCATCCATTCCTAGCTTGTTGGTTTCTTCTAGCTGTCTCCTTACAGTTTTCAAAATACTGATTTCCATAGTAAATAATCACCCCGACTAAGGACCGCCCTTACTAATGTATTCCAATCAACAGGAGTTAGCCATTGTTCAGCCGCACCATCTAAAATTGTTAATGTATATGGGGCTGTGGCTCCATATTGAGACACAGCAGTTTTTAGTTCTTTAATGAAGTGGAAATCAAAACCTGCATGATGTCACCATGCTTGCCCTTGGTCATCTGTTGTTTCTGTCACAGGAAACGCCTCCATGTAGGAGGGAAGTTTATCAGATTCATTAAAGTTCTCTTTATATGAGTGGAGGCTGGGCCCCCTGGGGGCTCGGTGAACTTTATCCCTGTCTCCAACTGTCTCCCCACCTGTCTTGAGTTTCTGCAATTTAAGTATTAATGATTAATGCAATTCCTTTAGTTTAATTTGTTCCTGCAATTGTGCTATCTGTTCCTTCAATTCTGATCTAGGATCTATTGCCGCCATTACAGTTGGAGCAGACGGTACACTGAAAGAAGGAGGGCGGCCACACTCTTGCCTCTTGTGGCCTTTTGGTGACCTAATCCCAGTTTTACAAATTAACCCCTCCCTCTCAGACTCTGAGCCATCTGTATCCGAAGTTGGACAGGCTGCTTCTGGTAAAAGAGGATAAATATGAATGTGTTCTTCTTTAGACTTTTGGGCATCCTCTTGATTTTCCCTCCCTGTAACTGACTCTAAGGACCTCTTTTTCATATTATTAGAAGAATCCTCATCTTCACTATCAAGAGAAATTAAGTCAGGCTCATCCCTGGGAATTTCCCTCAACTCTGGCTTGGAACTACTTTTAAAAATCTCTTCAGCTGTCTACTATCCTCAGGCCTCTTAGGGTAAGTCTATAGCGCAGCTCTCCACGCCAGGACTCCCTAAGCCTCATTCACCCTTCCATCCCCCCTGCCCCCCGCCCGCCATTCTATACTCCTAGTTTGGGCCCTGCGCCATTCCTAGTTTTGGGGCCCCAGACACCTGGGGAACCAATACTGCTTCCTGATCCTTCTCACCCAGAGCAACTCAGTCCCTTTCCTGAGCTCCAGGAGCACCGCTTCTGGTCCTGGCCCTGCCCTTGCCTCTCTCTGCTTCCCTAGGCCTGCACCACTGGCTAACTCTCCTAGCCTGCACTACTATCCTCAGGCTTCCTGGGGTAAGTCTATAGCACAGCTCTCCGCGCCGGGACTCCCTAACCCACATTCACCCTTTCATCCCTCCTGCCGTTCTATACTCCTAGTTTGGGCCCTGCGCC